>NC_045685.1:26596685-26839185 GCF_003331165.1 Xiphophorus hellerii
TGGCTACTCTTGCTTGTCTGGGTGGTTTCAACTCATTTTATGGGTGATTTTCTCAATATGATGGTCTTTGTTTCTCACTTATCCTTCTCCTTCATAGTGATGTTTTTCTGCTGTGTTTCTGTCCTCTGGGCTCTGAAACGTCCACCTCCAGGCCAGGCAGCATGTGACAGGAAGCACACTGATCAAACCAAGAGGAGGGCTTTCTGCACCATCCTAACCATTATGAATACTGTTTTGTTGACCTTGGTGTGGGTTTTGGTCAGTAATGTTCTCTACGCTGTACCACTACTGCATCTTGAGGACAAATGTCTGATGGCAGCATTTGTTCCCTGGGTCAGTTTGCCATGCAATCTGGTGTTACCCATTCTGTATCTGCAGAGAGCAGGAAAACTACCTCGATGTACGCAAAGGTTTCAATGAGTATTTTCTGATTGATTGACTAAACTCGAACATTACAGAGGTAAAGAACTTATAAAATAAGAGATGCTCCACCCAAGGAGGGATGGATCCAGCTTCTCCTAATCATCCAAGCAGCTCATATTATTTGCTGTACCTGAACCTAAAGGTTGAATTATTTCCTCAGCTCGACATCAACCTTAACAGAACTTCACCAATGACCTGATCATTAGATTCTGGTGTAATGAAGCCAAATAATATCTAAAAGTTGCTGGACGCTGGTGATACAACCGTGAATCTTTAAACTCTTTTATACACATCTAGAAAACTAGCAGCTGAAGGATATCAAGCGAAAACAGACAAGAAAGTAGAGAAAACTTTGAACTCATATTTTTTTATGAAGTCACAAAGGAAGATGTATTTATTTCATTGACCTCCATTTGCTATAAGCAGATAATCTGTCTAGCAGATTGGTCTAGCTGACCAATCTGCACTAGATATGAGGATTAGATTAGCTAAAAGCTTATTTTCCATGGTGCAGAGTTGTACTTATTTGCTAAGATTATAATACACAGAACTGATTCAAGAAATTTCATAACTCAAATAATTCAAAAAGAAAATATACTTTAAAAAACAATGTATTATTTGTCAATCAATTAAGTTTAAGTGTCAAGTTGAAAGCAAGACACAGAAACTCCGACACCAAAATTGACTTTCAGTAAAAGTTGCAGGATGTTTGTGGTTCTATTTACTCCAAAATTAAAATTCATTCAGAAATGTGGTTTAGAAATGAGAAACCATTTGTACTGCAAATAACAATTTTGTAAAATTGTAAGTCTCAGCCTACAAATAAACTCCGGAGTGAAACTGAATCAACCACCTGTGTTAAGAAGCCAGATTTGCTCCGTTTTCGGGTTGCGGTTGTTGTGGTCGCTTGTTTTTACTCAAATGTTTGGGTGTTGTTGGGTTCCTGGTGGGTTTTATGTTGTTTTTTAGTTTTTTGTTTTTGTTGCAAGAATGTTGTATATTGGTTTCTCCAAAAAGAGTGATCAGTAAAGCAAAATGTAATTCTTCTGTACATTTATTTACTTGAAACCTGGTTTTAGAAATTGTCGAACCAACTTCATCTGTTTTCAGTTTACAAGATAGAAAGTCAGGGGATCAGCTAATTATGGGGCCAAGTGAAGAAACCATCAACTAAAGGCAAATGTGATGTTAGCAACAAACTGTAAAAATCTGTGTTTTTTGCTACTTTCTCATCTCTGTTTCTGTGTTTGGCGGCCATATTGGATTTTGTTTGGACTTGGTGGAAATCCTCAGATTTTCCTGATTAGACGGTGAGTCTTTCTTTTCCACTGAGTCTTTGTGACTCATATGGTCAGTAGTTCAGGCTTAAAGGCCGATTGTGAGATGTAAGTTTGATCTAAAATGTAGAAAAAGGCTTTATGCAAACTCTGAGCCACATATAAAAGTGTTTCTCTGTCCTATTAGAAATTAAGTTTTGTCTCCTACCATGCTGAGGTAGTGGAATCTGAACTGACAGGTTAGCCATCATGTCCATGCCTGTGCCAGCTGTTGATGAATAATGCAAAACTAAAGTAATAAGTTGTTTTCCATAAGTGAAGTCACTTATGTTCATGCAAATGTAAAATAATTATCTGTATTTCCATAATGTTTTTATTGTGTGTTTCAGCTGAATAAACAACATAAAAATGAAAGAATGACCCACTGATCTCTACATTTATTATATGCTTATTATATTTATGTATTTGATATACAGAATGTTCTTCTTTTTATTAATGAGTTAGCTTCGACTCTCGAAATCCAATCAACTCCAGTTGTGCACGTCCTGAACAGATAATCAAACTAATTTAATACTAATTTAATAATCAAACTAATTTAATATTTTATCTAATAACTTTAACAAGTTATTAGATAAAATAACTTGAATAAACATTATAACTACTTAGCAGAAACAACAGATGTCAAGAGTTTGAGATAACTGCCAATGAGTCTTTAAGATCTCCACTGATGAACTTTGACCCAAGACGTTTTCCAGAGTGGATCATTGCAGAATGATGTGTTTAAGTCAAAAGGCAACATCTGAAACAGATTTAGGCCCAAAACTTTTACTTTACGGTTGTTTTTCCACCTGGTGGTCTGGTAGACTCGGTTTGATTTGGGACCAAAAGTACAACATTTGTTACATTTCACACTGCAATGTCAAATGGTCCAAACTTATTGATCAACCTGTTCCCCTCCTCGCCTGTGGGGGCGCTGCACCAAGGACTACTGAAGTAAACAAGACCAAAGACTTTGAAGAAAACACTGAACGCAACTTCCTTCTTCTTGAAATCTAAAAATACATGGAGGGGCGTCAGATTTTAGCGGTGTAGGAATTCTCTTTTGTCTTTGGTAAAAGATCACCAACCATTTCTCCCGCTAGTTTACCCAGAATGCCCTGTGCTGCAGTCTCTGACCATTTTAATCCATATATGCATTCAAACCACACCAGGGTTCACTTTAACCGAATTGAGACCGAGGTCTTCAGTTGGACCAAAAGTGGTTTGTTTGGTCCGTAGAGTTTCTATTGCGCATCCAGATCTCCCCAAACAAAGCAAACTTTCAAGGCAAGCAAACTTTAGTTTGATTAATGCTGACTATAGAAGGCTGGTGTGAATGCATCATTAAATCACTTGTTATATAATTAGGCTACGTCACTCTTTTGGTTTTTTATTCTGTTTTTTTCGGGGGGGTTTTTCTTTTTATTAGTTTAATACATAGTTTTTTGGTTCTTATTAGAAGGCTTAATCAATTTTTATTGAGGTCTTTTATGAAGACCTCAAAAGGGGGACTGTTAAGGAAAAATGATTATTTTTAGTGCTTAATACAGTTAATCTTACGACATGTGTAAAAGGTATATTCAGCACTCTTATTTGGAACAGTTTTCTGTTGAGCATTTGGGATTGAGCAGATGAGCAGGCATTCAGACAGGCAGGAGCCTCCCCACTGTGAGGCTGGGCCATAGGAGGCCATAAAATTAGCATTTCCGGCAGGGCAGAGAGACTTTAGATTTCACAGGTATCTGTGAGATTGTATCTCAGGTTGTTCTGTACTCAGAATGACCGTGGGAGCCACAGGGGGTCAGAGCGCAGCGATGCGCTCTTTGTCTCGCTAGAAGACAGATGGCCCTTTGATCTTTGCGTAGATCAGGGGGAGTTCCAAGTTTCTCTGAGTGCTTAAGGGAGTTTCCAGTTGGTCAACAAGAGGAACGCCTTGAGTGCATAAATTAAATAGGAAAACACCTCCTTACTATAAGATTACGTGTTAGGAGAAAAAATACAGAGAACGGCCACCATTTTGCCTTTTTGCATCGGCTCTCTCCAAAGACGCGTCTTTGCCTTTTTGTTTGTCTTTGCTTTGTGTTTGTCTGTCTTCCCCTTGTCTGTCTTTATTTTTATGAGAAAATGCATATCTCTGTTCCTCTGCAGTTTGGTTGTTGATTGCTTTGTATGAGATTAAACTCTGTGATCTGTGACGTCAACGCGCTTTGTTGTTGTTTCACTTTAGCACACGCCGCCGCCACTCGCTGAGGATCCGGGACATTAAGGAGGAAAGAGCCAAACGTTTTGTCCAAAGTTAACATTAAATTATTCTTTCTTAACACACTCAAAGGAGAACCAGAGTGAGATTGAAATTAGGGATTCAATGTTATTTCTTCATTTTTACAAAGCTGAATTTCACACATTTTTAATGTTTAGTCCCTTTCAAGAGTCGGTTTTATTGGTAGCAGTGATTCAAACAATCACATGTTCAGCTCCACCCTGCTCTACCATACAGTCTGATTTATGCCCATAAAACTAATAAAATAAAATTAGCTGTTGGGGATTTGAAGTGATAGATTGCAAAATAAATCTTTTATTTGTTTTGCATCATGCAAAGCTCTGACTGTGAAACATAAGCATCATTTCCACCCTAACAGAACCAGAAGCATTGCTGCTGTCTGGGAGCAAAGTTCAGGCATCAACGAAGATTCAAAAGAACTGAATACCCCCAACTAGGTGAGTGTTGAACTTGGGCATTTTCAGGTAAAACCTGCTAATTAATACTTTTCTGAACCAAACCTTTGACTTGATAATGATGTTAGGGTTTGCCAATTAACAGTATTACCTGTAAAAGTTGTGTTTTATGGTAAAGATGTTTTACTTTCTCTGTCCTGATTTTCCCCCCAGTGGTTTCTCATCAGGTCTGATCGGATGAAAGTGGCAGACATGTTGGGTAACACCTCGGTCTCCTGGTATACCAATGTGGTCTACCGCTGCACTGGCTATGAGCTCCACAACTTCATCTCTATGGGCTACAATCTGATTAAAGTCCTCCTCCTCCTTCCTCTGTCCTCCTTCGTCCTCTACCACGGTCACCAAAAATGGTGGCAGAAGCGTTCCTTGAAAGCAGCGAGCCACTCTGACATCTTCAGCTACCACCTGGCTGCCATGGAGCTCATCTGGGTCTTTGGGTGTTTCTTCTTTACTGCTGGCTTACATACAAATCACGCACTGATCCTGACAGTAGGAATGTACTTTTGTTACATACCATTCTATGGTGAGTTGATCTTTAACCTGCTAACATGTGTAGATCGATACTTGGCCGTAGTTCATCCCCTCACCTACCGTAGACTGAAAAGCTATCGTGGGATCAGAATCAGAAACATTAGCATCGGATGCACCTGGCTGCTCTGCTTTGGATTGACAACCATGCTTACAAGTTTACTATCACACCATTCAGCCATTATTGTTTTTTGCTTTTTTGCTCTCTCCATCCCGGTCATAACGTTCTGCAGCGTCTCGGTTCTCTGTATTCTGATTCGTCCAGGACCAAGAGAAGGGGGCGGGCACAGAGACAGAATGGACCATTCAAGGCGCAGAGCTTTCTGCACCATCACAGTCATCTCCAGTGTGGTGTGGCTCCGGTTCGTCAGCCTCCTTGCTTGCCACTCTTTGAACAGGTCCGCTCTGGTGAGCCGGAGCGTTGAGTGTTTGGTGATGGTAGGCATCAACTGGCTTGGTCTGCCTTGCTCTTTGGTGTCACTTCTCCTTTACCTACACAAAGCCAGGAGATTATGCTGCAGCACAAAATAGCAGGTCTCACTTCATCTGTAAGGACCAGATCTGTTTTTGATCATCTCAAAAAGTAAAACTCTGAAACCTTGAAATGCTCAAATGATAGCAGAGGTTTGTGTTGCAGTCACTGATAACATGATAAAACTTTATCCTAATGTAAGTATGATCCTTAATAAGAGTCATCAGCTGATCCATTGTCTTAGGAAGTTGTAGACGTTTGATGTGTCGATTTTCACATTTTCAATCATCACCTGGTTTGAAAATATCACAACTAAGGAATCAACAAATAAAATGTCTGCCACAGGAAGCTGTTTCTGCTCTTTACAAGTAGAAAGTGGTGCAAAAAAAAAAAACAGAGCCACTGCTGGAAACCCAAAACATCCTAGTCTGTTTGGTAAGTTTTTCTGTCAACCTGAAGTCAATGACAGGAAGTGAGAAAACATCTGACCTTTTAGTAAACTGAGATAATTAATGACTATGAAAATGACTCCCAGCTGAAATGAGAGGTCGGCCATCATCTCCTTTGTTCCAGATACATTTATGCTTATGAAACATGCAAAGCAGAATAATAGGTCTTTCACAGAGAGGTTTTGCTGTTTGCATGCTGTATCTTTTGAATATGCAAATGGAAAATAAATCTTGTGTATTGTTATCTGATATTAATGAATATAACATCACTTTTTATAGTCTGGTTTGATGCAAATGACCAAATCAAAAGACTAATAAGTATGTTTACATTTGCACTGTTATCACTATGTTGTTCATTTGTGGGGTTTTTACCTTGACTTTTCTCGGTGATATTAGAGGATCTTTGTCAACAGGAGAAGTTTTTCTGGAGGTCAGCAAAATGAATGAGAGGCTGTGAAGATTGCCTTCTAGTTGGCAAATGATCAAGAGCAAGAAAATGTGATCATTGGATGAACTCCTTAGTAAATATCCACATACACATGGACATGGACTGAAGAGATGCATAAATGTATAACACTGATATTTGTTGTTCAAGTTCTGAATCTATTTTTATCTTAATGTTATATATTAAACACTTGGTATTCAAAGAAAAGAAGAAAATAGCAAAAAATATTTAAAAATTCCCTTGAAATTATATGTTATATATAAAATAAACCAAAACAAGAGGAACCAATGTTTTATTTCAGTGTTGAGTGTGTGTGAATATCCAGATATGGGCCTTAAACATGAACAGCCATGACAGACAGTAGTTACAGAGAGTAAGAACAGGCAATAACAGTACATGAAGCTGGTTACAGTCCGGGCTTTCATTGTGAAATTAAACAATCACTTTTATGACGTTATCAAAGGTATTTTTGTTACGGACCTGATTCGTTTTATAGGATATTTCAAACCAAGTTCATGAAAGAAATTCAATCATTTTATCCACATTCATTATTTACACATAATAAGGCTGAATATCCAGCAAACAAGGATTAAATTAGGAAATAACCTAATTTTAACTCCACTGACAAGAAAAAAACTCATTCCAGCTCAATGAGAGACAAAAAAAACCTCTCAGACGTAGCAGCACTTTTGTTTGCTAACAATCAGAAAATCCAGTTACACAAACTGACAATCAGCACAAAATAGAAAAAGAAACAACAGATTGATGAGAACTCTAATTTTAATCTATTTATTCTGACAAACATGCAATTGTTGGATGGTTACAGTAAATCTAGCGTGAGTGGACTGAAGAGCCGCAAGCTAGTTAGCATTTAAAAGAGACTGAATGAGTTGTACTTGTAATTAAAGGCTTGACAACATCGATTCTATCCAGTGAGCTGTAGTAAGTGTTTAACCCATGGTTAACTAGCTAGTATTAGCTAGCTAACTAGTTTTAGCTGGTTTGCCATGTTAGTTAGCTAGCTAGTTTTAACCAAAATAGCTAAAACTAACATGGTAGAAGCTAGTTTTAGCTAGCTAGTTAACCATGAGGTGCAATGGTTTTCAAACTGGTTAACTTTTGTGTTATTCCTTTAAGACAACTTTATTTTCAAAATTAAATAAATAAAAATAAATAAGACTGCACAATTATTCCAACCACAACAGGCGAGGAAATCGCAGTTTGATTCAGACAACTTGATGAAATGTATCAAAACAATACGGGCACTTAAGAAGTTCAAAGCACATGGTGGAAACAAACAATCAAACTGCAAGATAAAGAACCAAATAAATAGCAAATAATAAACGAAAGTCATTTGTCACTGGGATCGTCAAGCCTAGATATGATGAAGAGAATAACTTCCTATTTTTGATTTATCAAGGTATTGTGTAAACCACTGGAAGATATGACAATATTTCAAATGTTTTAGCTCAATGCTGACGTATTTTAAATGGCAGCTAACTGGTTTATGACAGGTTGTAAAAGCCTTGGAAGATATTCACTGAGTCCTCAGCACCAGTATTGTTCTTCTCTGTGCTAATGAGACAGTATCTCAAGAGACATTAAAAATTAAGATTGGCATCATAACTGCAGACCATTGAGAGAGGAATCGACCTCTACAATATGCAGTAAAAATAGATGGGCATTTAAAAAAATCGATGCAGGAGCTGTGAATATATTGATAATTTACCAGGACTGCTGACTAATTCAGTGTTCAGGCAGTTTATTAAGATATACAAGAAAATACTCTGTTAATTATGCAATTTTGCAAAAATAGTGACTCAAATTAATTGGTTTTTAGTTTTAGAAATTTGGATATGTTGCTGGATGATGACTGTCAGCAAAATAAGCAATTTATTATTGTCATGGTAAAACTCTATGTGAGTGGACCATATAATTTCCTGTCAGTAGTCAATCTTTCCAGGACATTATCTACAATCTCACAGAAAGGAAAACAAAACCCAATAAGCTGCAAGATCAGTGTAGTTTTTGCATGCATAACACAAGTATTGATGTTGTCTCCTTTAAATCTTCACTTTGGAAAACATTGTTTTTGAAATTTCGCTGCTTTAAACCATCAGACCAAGTTTTGGGCTATCCTCAGTACATTCTGCAGCGCAGTGTCCCTGAACGGTCCACATTTGGTGCATCCTAAATATTTCAACAGAAGGCAACATGACTTCTAAATGCTTGAATGGAAGCAAACGGTGATAACAAGAGCATGCTTCTCCAACACTGGGGTAATGTTTCCACATGAAATGACGTGTGAAATTCTACAGTTTGACGTTGAAACTCGATAGAACTCTAAACGCGCTCTAGAACCGTGGACATTAACGAAAAACCCAAATCTGAACATTCTAGAAGCCCCGCCTTCTCTTCACAGTTGCCAAGACAACAAGCAGAGATATACGATTTGAAATGTTGATTTACCCGGAAATGTTAGAAATGTTCTCATAAATATATAAGATAGATTTATAGAGCTTTTTCATTCCTCTGTGTAACACACAACCGCACGCGCCAAGCACAGAGACGATGCTGTGGGTCGAAAGTCCCATTCCACGAGTCAAACAGTCAGACAAGCAGTTGTTTATAATGATGAATCTATTGTTGAAGATTTTTAAAGGATTCAATCTTATGGGAGAAATAAACATTCCATAATTAAAACAATCCATATGTACAAACAATGTTCAACAAGCTAAAAGTGGTCCAAGGCGGAGGAATTAATCCAAATCTATCGAATGTCTCCAGAGTCATCACTTTGAAAATGGAGGTTGGAGTATTGCCATTGGTCTGTAGTTTGCCGACTGTTAGGAGCATTGTACATGATAAAATAAAGAAATGTGGCCACAGAGAAAAAACTCTTATAGAGTGGACCCTCCTATTCACACCTCAGTTTTTATGGATTTTTTATTTGGTGGAAATATCACAGAAAATGTTCCTATTTTTTTTTGACGTTTTTGTAACGCATGTTTGAAGTATTCAAAAGAAAATAGAGCTTAGAGAATTTAAATATGTTGATGCATTGATCAATAGCGCTGTTTATTTTCGTTAGCTGTACCTTGAAGACCATGGATGTTAGCATCACCAGTACTGCTGGGACGGTTTCCACTGTGCGTATTAATGCATATTAAGGTATATTTGGTGTTTGAACTATTATAATAGGTAATTATAAGAGTTTTTAGAGAGGGTCTCAGGTAGTAAAAGACGGATGAGGTCCCTAACCCTTGGTAAACTTCTGAGGTTTTCCATTAAAATTTCTGAGTTTTAATATTGATAATTGTTTGCCTTTAATTTTACAACTTTACCCCACATTAGAGAATATCCACCATGTTTCTAGTAAATATGTAAAATTGACTGCTCTGTGGCCATATTAATATTTTTTAATCTACAGTGACCCTAATCCTCTCATAATGCTTTAATTTAGTGAAATTGAGTGGAATTCCTTGGGTCGTAATCTTGCCCAGATATTTACATTTCCATCAAGCCTCCACTGAAAACTTGATCAGTTGAAGCTGACTGTTTTGCTTAAAGACAATCTGATCAGTTGATATGAAGTCTTAGAACAATAAACTGAGAAAAGTCAAAGCTCTGGACCCCTTTTACCTCACCAGACATTATTTTGTCTTTTACATACAATACATCAAGGCAGAACATTGTCAAACTGTCAATAATTCAAATCATTCCCACCAAATTACTTCGACATCTGCATTTATGCCACTGACATTTCGTCAATCCAACATTCACAACATAGATTTAATATGCAAGATTTCCAAAGTACGTCTTCTTCCTTTTTTGCAACCATTAATTTTCCACTTGTATTCATTACTTGGCTGGTCAATCTTTTCCGCTATAGGTGAAGGCAGACATCTTTCATTAAAAACAGGAATCCATTTCTGCAAAGTACTGCAGAAATACGTTTCTGGAGAGGCAACATCTCACCTTTATATTCCATTCTGGCTTCATTCCTCCAGACATCACCAAGATCAGACATCTCCTCTGAAGTTCAGGTCATGTAAGGACGGAGGCCGAACGTTTTCCTTGGCATTTCTTTCCTTCAGTTAATCCATCAGGACAAGTTCATGCAATGGATAGATGGAGTTAAACATTGTGAGCTTTAGCTTTCCACTCTCACCACTGGCCTCCTTGTTCTCCTCTCCTAAGTCTTTATCATTGTAGGTAGCGGTAGACCTTGAAGCAATGGTTACCAGAGTCGGCGACCACCACATGACCGTCCGAGGTCAGCGCCAGGCCTTGTGGGCCGTACAGCGGGTCTGCTGATGTGTTGATGTAGGACAGGAAGGAGCCACTGCCATCAAAAACCTGAGAAAATTAAATGAAAATGAGAAACATGACTGGGGTCTGTTGCTAATATGCTGCATAAACGCCATAAATCAGTGTTGTACCTGTATTCTGCTGTTGCCCCAGTCAGCTACAATGATGTTCCCATTTACATCCACAGCTACACCAGTGGGAGCGTTGAACTGGCCATTTCCTTCCCCGTTTGAGCCGAACTTCAACACCAGCTCTCCCTCAGTGGTAAAAACCTGACAGCACAAAGACATCAGATTATGTTCAGTGATTGACTGGACTCTAAACAAGGGGGTGAATGTAATTGGTTGCGTACCTTGACAGAGTGGTTATGGAAGTCTGTCACGATGATCTCATTATTCTTGTTCACTGCTGCAAAGTGTGGACCTTCAAGACGAGAACAAGGAAGCAATCAGATGTTTTATATCAAAATGTCTTCCCTTCATGAAAGGATTAGCCAAAAGATTAAAAGCTTCAAATGAAAGCTGTTCTTCAGCACTGTCTTACAAGGTGTGTAGAACTGAACAATTAAAGTAAACTCCACACATACTTAGTTTTACAGGAGTCTCTAACAGACAGTTTTTAATTTACACAGCAGTTCAATGGAGAATCCGGCTTACCTGCAAACTGCTTGTCACCATTCCCCCGACTCCCAAACTTAGCAATTAGCTTGCCGGTTAGCTGGAAGATGAAGACTGTACACGCCTTGTTGTCGACTACAATCACATGACCATTTTGGTCCACAGACACACCTTTTGGCCCCATGAGTCTCCCTGAGCCAAGTTTCGCCTTGGACACAACAGATGTACCAGTTATGTCCAAAATATGCCTCAGCAGTCATGATGGAAAGAAATGTCAGTACTGAGGAACTGAACAACTTACCTTGAACTTGCCCTCGCACGTGAAGATGCTAACCCATTTGTTATCATAGTCAGCAATAATAATGTCACCGCTCGGGTGCACAGCGACCCCGGTTGGCCGCTGCAGCTGGCCAGGAGATCGCCCACGCACCCCAAAACGACTCTTAAACTCACCCTCGTTGGAGAAAATCTGAGGATCAAATGAATTTCTGAGTTTGCAACCTGAAACTTAGGTTTCATTGAATTTACCTTTGTGAGTTGTCAAGACTGGAGGAACTGAAGTATACCTGAACACACTGATTGTTGCTGTCAGCTATCAGAATCCTACCGCTGGAAGAGGCAGCCACTCCTTGAAGGTTGGTGAACTCACCCTTATTTCTACCCTTAGTTCCTGAAAAAGAGAAGAACATTTTACTAAAGCCCAAGACGTTGTCCATTGTGTTGCTAATTAAGGTTCTAACTATTGACCCGAAGTCATTGCCTCCTGAGTCTGTGAACTTGTACCAAGCATCGCCTTCTTTTTTAGCTCCTTCTAGCATGTCTACCATTCTAGACATCCAGATTGGTGGCCCAGATTTTATGTTCAAGAGGGAATTGTTTCAAGTTTTCTCACCAATCTTGAAGATGAGGTCGTCCTCGATGGGATTCTGAGTTTTTCGTCGTGGGGTTCCCAGAGCGCTGCTGGCCCTCTTGGAACCTTTCTTCTTCTGGCCGGGCGACTTTCCTCGCCTCTTTGTCCCGTCAGAGGAGCCTGTGGACGGGGTGGCATTGGCTGCCGAGTTAGTTGCTGTGGTGGTGGATGGAGACACCTAGAAAACCCACAGAGAAAAGAAAACAATAGATATTAGTGTTAATCTTAATATGTTTCATGAATGATAGGTTGAAAGTGTGGGTTGAATTTTTGGGCATCGTAGAGCAAACTGAATTATTTTTCAATATTTTCCTTAATATATATATCTGTATATATAAGTAAACATACTCTATGAAAGTTACAAAAGTTCTATAAACCACTGATCCTACGTTGTAAAGGTTCACCCGGGTTAGCCGACCCACCTCGACCTCTACCTCGGACGCCTTGGTGACGGTCAGTTTGAAGGGACTTCCTTTGATGTGCTGGTCGTACAGACGGAGAGCCAGAGAAAAGTTGCCCTCCTTGGGCACCGTGTAGACGAACTCATATGTACCGTTCTTGTGGTCCAGTATCTCGCCATCAACGATGCTGCCGTCGGGGGTGAATACCTGCATCCACACACGTTTTATTGAATTTTCTGAAACGCTATCAACAAAATAAAGTCATCCAGTCAATTTGTAGATTGGTTTATTCCTTCTCAGTTGCTGTCATTGTGTTACATCTGCAAACAAGAAGTATTATTTGATATATAGAGATGGACACATTTGCTGAAGTTCAAATAATTAAGTATTTTCCTCAGTTTCTTTAAACCCAGTAGAGGTGTGCTTAGGTTTTCCCTCTGTCTGTATTTTGATTTTTGATTTTCTGAAACAAACCTCAGCTGATAAGATGGCATTGCCACTCTTGCAGGCTCCTCCTGACTTGTCTCTTGTTACTATAGTAACTGAAGCAGGATGTCCCACAATGCACTGCTCCAAGCCGGTGCCCATGGCTTCACTCTGACTTGCCACAGCGCTGAGGGATAAATAAGGATTAGAGCAGGGTTAGATACAGAATAATCAGCGTTTTGTTGTATTTTCTGTTTGTATCGTCACCTGGTTGTAACTATGGTCCCCAAGTTGTGAATGGACTTCCTCAGTCCATCTGTCTCCATCACCAGGTCCAGCTGGTCGTTCTCCTCTGGCTGGCACGGCATTCTCAGAATGGCCAGCTCCTTCAGCCTCTCCTCCAGCTCATGCTCCACCTCCAGCGTCGCCACGCTCGCCTCCTCAGCCAGAGCTTCCTCCGTCTGGGTGCAGGTGGCCGTGATGTCCCCGTCTCCACGCGTGAGGTTGTCTATCTGGGCTTGGAGGACCTAAAGACAGATAGATCATTCTTCAATACTTCCAAGTTTCTCTTCCTGCAAAGTCAGAGTCCAAATGACTGGCAAATACACTCTGTCACATCTGTCTGCACCTTTTGTTTGAGCCCATATGTGACTTCGAGCTCCATCAGAAGGACGCTCTTCCGAACGTCCAGCTGCTTGTGCAGGTCCTCGAAGCTGGACTGGATGTCCTCTTCGATGGAAGCTCTCTGGTTGTTCAGCTGCTGGAGAATCTCCGTAACGAGGGACAGAGCATCTGAAATCTGGGGCAGTCTGCAGAGGAGGAGGGAAAAGGATAATTTCATACTAAACTGTTCTTGTTTTTCTCTATTTCATGTATTTCATTCTTAAACAATCAGCAAATACTTAAATCTTGTGCCCTTCATGTTGTTTTTCCCCATATGGCCACCAGATGTCAGTGTTTCTCCATTTGCAAATGTGTCTCCAGCTCAGAGACCCAAACCACGATGTGTTCCGGTTTACTGGGAAGTGGGAACTCAGAGCTGGATTTGACATCCGATTCAAGGTAAAATAGTTTTAATTAAGAAGTTGGAATTTCAATATGGCAACGTCCACAGACACTGTAGCCCTTACAAACATCATTTTAATCTTTAATTTCCATTAGCAAACATCACTTTTAATTAGCTCAGGTTAGAGCTTCAGGCGATACATTTAACAATGATTTTAGACTCACTTTTACATTGTGTCTTGTAAAATAAACATGTTTCCACCACATCTTCCTACTATTGATGTGTGGAGCGGCCATATTGAATCGCAAAGTCAGCCTTACAAGTCATTACTGGGGGAAGTTGGGGTTGCTCCAGTTTCCCAGTGGGAAATCCCAGTTTGTGGGGCGTTCCAGTGACTGGAAAGTCAGAATTTAGCATTTATGAGTACAACTGGAACAAAGCATCAGTCCTAAAGGGCCATTCTGCATGTTTTAGTTCTCTCCCTGGTGATAGTTACCAACACCAGAGGTGTTGGTAACTTTGGTTACCCCCACTCTAGCTGTACCTCATTTATGTTCTTTCCTTTTCATATTTTAGATCACAACAGAAATATTAGCATATAAATGTCCATGTGTGGTCTTCGGGGTTTCTCTGCTGGTACCTGCTCTGGACCGCCCCGAGTCTCTCCTGCAGCCGGCTCCGGTGCTGCTCCAGAGCCTGGCTGAGCGCCACCTTGGGGTGATCCTCATGGGCAGGTAAGCAGTCCTCACACAGGGCACACTCACAGGCCGAGCAGTACAGGTCAGCCACCTGCAGGCACAAATAGTGATGAATTAACTATACATCTCATAATCCCATCAAATTTATGCCTTTTAGTTGATTTTTCAGACTCAAGCTCAAATAGATTATAACCTGATTTAAAGGGAGGTTTTATTAAAGTTTTGTGTGTCGGAAAGAGCAGGAGCTTTTGAAAGAGACAGAGGCCCAAGTTCAAGGCAGTGAATTGCAAAATAAAAAATGTTAAGTCATGTTTGGTATATACATAGCATTTTTATAACAACTGAATGTAGCATAATTATTTGATTGTGCTATAAAAAGGCAATATGAAAAATACATAAAATTGCCCCTTTAAAAGATATGGAAGGAGGTGAGAGTTTGAATAATCCAAGCCAGGTAGTTCATCACCTTTAATGGAGGGAAGTAGGGAAAATATTACTTCTCAAAGGTCAAATTCAGTTGTAGTTTGACTTTATTGAACTTAGTGTAACAAAAGAATAAACAAAATATACAAACAAAATAAATTTAAAACAAAAGCAAACAAAACAAAGGAACAATAGAAAAGTATATCTGGAAAAGTGTAGAAGTGTTATTTTTACACCCACCCCTCTTACATCTGAAGCATCATTAAATAAATTACTATTCATGTTAATTTGGTGCCATTAGGATTAATACATGAATTCATTTTGTATAATTGTACACATTATATCTATTTCACATATTTTATTATCAAGGTACACATATCAGGAAACTCTGATATAAATACTGTTGTATTTTTTGGTTTAATATTCTTTTATAATGTTTTTATTCCCTTCCTTTTATATTTTTATTATATTTTGTCTTTTGTAAATGTCCTGTTTGGTTCATGTGTTGGTAAAGTTCAACCTGATGTGATCTCGAAGGTGTTCTTACCTTCCCTGCATGCTGCAGGCAGCTGTTCTTGCTGGGCGCAGCCTCCAGGACGGTGCACTCCTCACTGCTGCTATCTGGGGAGTGTTGGTGGGCCTCCATCTGCGCGCGGCAGCCTGCTGGGGGGGAACCTCCAAACACACCCCTCCGTCCTCACCGCAGCCAGGGGAAGACGCTTTGCTTTCAAGCAGAGGGTTTGTTGCTTTGGTTTCTTACAGGTTCTTTTTCCCGACTCTTTTTGTTTTTTACTCCATTTTACATGCAGGAGAAAGGAGAAAAACAGTCCAGTAGAAACTGTTGGCACATTCTGAACATTAAAAAGATCTGCACTGCTCTTAGTTTTGATTGGTTTTAGTCAATAATCCACATCAACGTTATTCTTCTGTAGATCTGAGAGTCTTCTGCCCCACATTCCTGATTAAACATGGATTCCATGTAAATCCAGATGATTCCAGATGGTTATTTATCCATTGAAACACCGAAAAGAAGAAGGTGAGAAGCAGATTGTTTCCCTTCAGGAATGATTCAAGTATAATCAGTTCAATTGACTTCATTTGAAGAGGACTGAGGATGAATCCACTGATTCCTGCAGGAGAAAAATAGAAAAGAATGACAAGAGTTAAAGATTTAGATAAAGAAATATAGAGAAATAATTAAAATCTTGACCACATGCTTTCATTTGAACAGCATCAGTGACACCAGCAGGTTGGCTCACACTGTTTTATGATAAGGAATAATTTAGTCCTTTGTGTTTTGATGTGTTATCATGCTAGCAGATAAAGGGTATACAAAATTAATTTTATATTTTATTCAGTACTGCGGATAATCCCCAGACCCGTTATCACCATAATGCCCCTCTGCAGGCCTGAGCAGGAAGCAGCTGTGAGGTTTGCATTAATAAGGATGAAGGTTGAGCTGAAACGCTTCTTCCTGCAGTTCACCTAACAGCCACCAGGTGGCAGTCTACTTATGCCTGAATCTATTTGCTCTCTTGCTCTGCTGATATTTGACGTGTATTTTGAAATTTACTTTTTTACTTTTGATCACTTGATCATTTAACAATGAAGCACTGAAATTTTACAATGTCTGAAAATCTGCCAGATATTCCAACAGTCATCCTTTCATATGCTAAACTAGCAGGAGAACATGAAAAAGAATCAATAATCCGGCTGCCCTCCATTTCATATTTGTAGTTTTAGTCATTTTGTGACTGACTTTTGAAGCTTTCTGCCACAAACAGTATTTTCTACCCTCCATGCTTCAGCCATAAATTCATGTCCACCTTTAAAGTAGTTTTCCACATTTTACTCATCATCTGTTGCCAGGTAAAGTAGTTATGACTACAATTAGTAATCTATCACCAGGAGACTGATTGACCAAACAGGGATCACAACCTAAATACGTTGAATATGAACAAACTAAACAAAGGTTTCAGAAATGTATGGTTACAATAAACTGTAGATGAGATTTTTAGAGTTATTTACTTTACAGTTATAAATAAAGTGACAACGTTGGTTTACGTATAGAGGCACAAAGTAGAGAAAAAAAAAGGCCAAAATAAAAACTTTAGGTTATGAAATCTGAGGTTTAAGTTGGCAAAGGGGGAAACTGATGTGATGTTTAATAAAAACGACATCAGATAAGATCTGGGATTTTCATCAGACATTTGTTTTAGCAAACATTAATCCAGAAAGGTCTGAAAGGTTGTGCAGTTGTTTGCAGTGTTTCCTTGCATGCATTGGATTCTCTCCAAGTATTCTGTCTTCGTTCCACTGACAAAAACATGACAGCGACGGTAATTCTCCAAGAGGTAGACGCCAGCAGGTATGGATGATGGATGGCTGGATTACACTCGCTATCTGTGGGATTTATCGATTTCAATCTGCTTCAATCACCGTTTCTCTTCTTCTGAATTAGCTCTACTAACTCACTGCTCACACAAAACCGACAAAGACACGTTTAAAACACACAGCGACAGGAGTTATTGTATGCACTGAAGAAATGACAGCAGAGCAAAGATGAATCAATTCTCAGACTGATGTACAGCTCAGGTGGCTCCCTGACGGTTCGGTCCGCAGAGCAGGGAAAGCCTCTGCCATGCTATGATCCTCAGAATGAACTTGTAAAGTCAAAAACTAATAAAGAGCTTTTAATGTAGGTCACCGAACCGACTTCAAAGTGATGGAAAAACAGGAAGGGAGGGAGGAAGGTTGGGGTTTCCATGGCAACAGACTGCACAGAGCGAGTGGGGGTGTGGTGACACCAACCATCGAGAAGAAATGGAAGAAAAAATGTGAAGCGGCGGCGGGTTCTTTAATCCCCAGAACCCTATATTTATCCTTCAGCATGTGAATGAGTTCACACTGACGATGCAGAGCATTCTGGGTCGCCGGCTCCCCTCTTCATCAGCGATGCACACATCGTGATGATGATGATGGTTAGGTGTGAACAAGAAATCTGTCTGGGCCTCAGTCAGGAGGAGATCAAACCTCTAACGGGAAAATATGTCTAAAATATGAATTTCAGCAGCAGGAAGTTCTGCAGGTAACAACTTTCAACAACCAGGTTTGATTCCTTAGATCTGTCTGTTGATTGTTTTTCTGCCAGCCAAGCAATTTCTGTTCCAGGTTCTCTGTAAAAACACGAGGCCCAATGTTCTGGTGAATAATTCATAGAGGGGAGGGGTTGCAGCTCGGCGTGATTTTGCTTGTAATCCAGTTCAAACGCCTCTGTCCCCTGAGATGTTCTGATCAGCCTCACATCCTGCAGACAAACACACTCCTAACGTCTGAAACACACATCTGCTCAGCACACACACACACACACACACACACACACACACACACATCATACAGCAGAAGGATTCCTCTGAAATCTTCAGGATACACACCCCCACATCTCCATTCACTCATGCTCTGATATTACAATGCAGCAAAGGATTGTGGGACTCTCTGTTGCAGTGGGTTGTGTGTCTGGCGACGGTCTGTGGCTGTTACGGGTCTGCAGACAATTCAAGGCCTCCTTGTTTTGGGTTTTACAAAGGAGAAACTCAGAGGGATGTTTGAGAGGAGCTGATTGTTTAACTCCAGAAAATGTTGTTTCAGGATTTTTATGAAATGATTTAAAGTTTTGAATTGAGACTCTGATTTTTGGAGAATCTGTGTGAACTGTAACCTTATGTGTTTCAATGTCATGAATATAGGGATGGCATTCTGCATGCTTTGGTTGTAATAAGTTCTCATTTAAGCTGGTGTTCCCTTTCTGTCATCTTGAACCAGTTTGCCCATTCTCCTCTGACATTGATGGGTTATTTTGGTCCTCATCTACCGCTCATTGGGTGTTTTTACTTTGTTAAAGATCAATACTTTCTACACCAATAACTATGAGACGATCAGAGCCACTTCCATCCTGCTCCTTTCTGATGCTCAGTTTGAACTTCTGCTGGTTGTCTTTGTTGCTTCTAGATACCTGAAGGTTTTGAGACGTTACAACAGGATTTGCTGATTCTCTGTTTGCACTAACATGTGTACCTAATAACATAGCTGGTGTACAAAGTCCCTGTATCTGATTTTGTGTCTTCAGCTATTACTTGAACTTATCTTTGCTGCACAGACTGGCTCTTTTTCTTCCTGAAACAACTGTTTTGCAGCTGTCATCTATCTATCTATCCAGTCATCTATTGTCTCTACTTTAGATGGGGTACGGCTATAAATGTGGTTGTCATTACTTTGGCTTAAAGCAATCAGACACACCATTTAAAGAATGGGAAACCTACTGGACCGATGAAAGCTGAGGACGCTCAACAAAAGGATCACCAAACAGAAACACCAGAACAATAGTGGTCTAACCTGTTGGTGTGCCTCATGGCAGCTGACTCTCACTGATAAAACTCATGAAAACACAATCAGATGGATGTTTTCAGGTCAGCTCTGCAACATATACACATGGCACACACACATCTGCAGAGGCAGCACTCGAGGACCAGTCTGCCGGAAGAGCTTTTGTTTATTAGTGACACAGAAAAAGATAAGATGGATTTCAAGTGTCCACACAAGCCTAAAAGCATAATCATCTCTGTTCTGCAACCAGAAACAATTCCAGTTGCTCTTAACGTACAACAGTTACAACAGAACAACCAGTAAATACTCCAATATACTTATGAAGGCAACTGACATTTGACATCTATTCACATATATACAGAATTATATAGGGAAATTCATAATTCTTGGTACTAAATTGTGGCTGAGTTTTATTTTAAATGAGAGTTTAAAAGGTCAGTGTTTAACTCAGAATGAGACGTATTGCGCCTCTTTATCATGGTGGCATCATCTCCTACAAGAAGCATGAAAACTCTGAGAATTTGAGAAGTTTGGTACCAAACGTCTCATCTAGTCTTGGATTTAGAGCTGATTTCAGACTTTAGTTCCCAAATCAGTTCCACAAGTTTGTGTTTAAGGTCAATGTTTGATTTCAAAAACTAAACATAAAGGTCATCCACGTCCGATGGACGTTGTGTGTTTAATTCACTACATTAAAGCTGCTGACATTTCTGCTAAATTGTTTCACCTACATACTGGCTTGATTATCACATAAATCTCACCAAATCAGCAACAGGCCGAAGGACTGGACCTTTTCTTGTGAGAAAAGGTCACTTCTCTTCAATTAAATGTCAGGAATTGATTGAGTAAATTTCTGCAATGAGATAAAAATGGGGACTGAAACAGAGCCCTGAGGGACCCCTCATAACAAGTAAAAGAGAAAATACTTTCTCCTTCTGGAGCAAATAACATTTTAATATCCAGTTTTTGAAAATGGGGTTAATCTCTGTTTAATTTCAGGGGTTTTGCAGCGATCTGGTTCATTCATGACTGAATGAGCTTCGTCTGACCAACCAGAACTCACTCAGTTAATTGAAAAACTGCTTATTTCTGTCTGGATCAGCAGACGAGGCTCCATCACCTGATTGCAAAGCTCAATAAAAACTAATTTCAGGGAAACCTGCTGGTAGCAAGTCGATAAATCAACAAAAAGGTGGCAATCAGACAAAGAAAACACAACACACACACACACACACACACTGGGTTCATCTGATCCGTCTCCTCTGACGTTCCCACGGGAATGTTCGTGTCCACTTTCTGTTTTTCTGTGTTGTAATCACTCATTCATCACGTACTGGTCCCACTCATACTCTTCCTCTTCTCCCTTTCTGGGATGAAATCAATAAGAAGCTTCATTTTTGCTACTGTAAGTGTTGAAGGTATAAAATATCCCAGCATCTCTGCAGTGTTTTTTTAATATCTGTGTGGGATTCAGAAAGAGGTTCTGCATGTAATAATTTTATTCTGTGGCAATAAAAAATGACTGTATACTTTCACAGTGGCTTAACTGATGTGTTTTAATTTTTATTGATAATCATTTGTAGCTGTTTGGATGGTAAAGATCTGGAAGAATCCTGAAATGCAGTAAAATAATCTGACACTTCAAAATGAAAGCCAATCTGTAACATTTATTTTAAAAATCCACATGATAAAAAGAAACAAATGAACGATATTACAGTTGTTATTTTTTCTTTTTATGTTTTTAAAGTTGCTTTGTCTCATTTGTTGCCATTTTTGCATCTTTTTGTAATATTTTGAGCCATTTTATTGCTTCGTTTCTAGTGTTTTGTCTCTTTCTAGTCGATTTGATCCTATTTTTAATTCAAGTTTTCTTTTTACTTGTTTTCTTGTTCTTATCTTCTTATAACAACTTTTTATTCAGAGTTTTAAGTCCAACTGTTCTGTCATTTTAACATTTATCCATCAGCTGCTTTTTAGAAATCAATCTGAATCTGTTTATGAAGCTTTTGTGCTTCTTTATCGACTTTATTTTGAATTGATTTGTCTTTTCTTCTGCATCTCTTCCTACCTGCAATTATTGTTGAATTCATGATAAGTTATATTTTCCCCTTTATGTTGATGTTTGTATATTTTTAGTGATATTTTCAGTCGTGTTTTTCTATTTGGCTTATTTTGCATCCATTTCTTCTCACTCAACTGGATTTTCCAGCTTTAAACATCTTTTTTTTTTTACAGAATCAGTTGATCGGATGCATCTGATCACTGATCCATCTGAATTTTGCAGGAGCTGCATGTTCCTATAAACAGAATATGTCGCTGTGATGAGACCTCAGTTTCACTTCAGAGAAGTGACGTACCTTCTGTTTCTGTTAGCAGACAGGATGCTAGCGTGTGCATGCAGGCCTGACAGCACACACACCAAACACACACACACACACTCACTTATTTATCCACAGATAGCTGATCAGTTTGCGCTGCATTCAGTCGGTCCGTCCTCATTTCCTCCATCCCTGCTCCCATCCTGCAGTCCTCTCTGCATCATCCCCCTCTCTGAGGCAGGCTACAGCTGCTGCTGTCACCCCCAAACATTCCTCCACCCATCGATCACTCATCCATCCATCCACCCCTCCATCCATCCATCCATCCTTCTGTCCCCAGGAAATGCATCCAGCTCTCACCCTGTTTTCCAGGCCATCAGTGGGAGCGTCTGTTTTCCAGCCTGCAGCCATCGCGTCATGATACCGTCTTGTTTGCTGCCTCTTCTCTCCTCTCCTCCTCGTCTGCGTGTGTATGTGTGTGTAAGAGGGGGAGGATATCATCGTCACAGCAACACCAGCAGCTTGCAGCAGCAACAACCACCACCGAGGAGGAGGAGGGATGGAGGCTGAGGGGGCTCAAATAATCTGCACTTTGAACATCCAATCAGGAGCAAGATAGAGGCAAAAGGAGAGAGGGGATTGGTCCATATGTCCACATACTCTCTCTCAATGACTCTCAATTCATTTTAGTGTCTCTTGACCTGCAATAGTCACAAGATTTTTCTCTTTTTTTTTTGCATGTATAGATGGTACGCTATGTATAGCAAGAACATTATATAATATGTTAGAATTTTAAAAAGCAGAAAACAGTAGGAAAACTAAGGGTTTTAAAGTACTAATAATAATAAAACAAAAAGTAAAATCTAAGAAACCCAAGCAGGAAAGAATAAAAATACAATAATTAATTTCAAGAATCAAAAATTTAAAAGAAAACAGATCTGGTGTTCAGTAGCTGCTGGAAATATTTTTAGATAATGAAAAAGTACTTCAGTGTGTGAAAATGCATTTAAAAGGCAGAAAAATCTGCTTTTTTATCATTATCAATCCAATTTTAACTCAGAATAGCGTTCATAAAACATAAGAAAAACTCTAAAAAAAAAAACTTAAAATATAAAAGCATATTTGGAAATATATAAAGTATTCTGCTTACGATATGTATTCATATAAACATTTGATGTAACATTTGATGCCCTTGGATAAATCTCTGAAACTTTCTTAAATATTTTTGTTCTTTGTTTAAAAATATAAATAAATAAAAAATATAAATAAATAAATCTAAACAATATTTTGCAGCATTGGATTTTTTTTTTTCACACTTCACCTCCCGTCCGGCAGGCGGCGCCCGTCCGCCATGACGTATTTAAGCAGCGACGGAACGTTGCCTCGGTCATTTTCCCACAGCCAGGCGAGAGGAGCAGGTAACTCTGTCTTTACTGCTGATTTTTTGTTTATCTCATAGATTAAAATGTATAATTTCATATCAGTCTGTTTAAATGTGCTACGTTTAATCGTTATCCGATAATGTGAAGACGAGATGATGACTTTATTTGGTGGATGGAGTTGGATTGTTTCACGCTTGTCTCTGTCGCAAACTTTCACCTCCACGTTGTGACGCATCACGAGCTCATTTCACGATACTTTCTGGGTTTAAAGTGATGAATTTGCGTTTAATTCATCGCGTTTTACCGATAAACTTACAGAATTTTTCTATAAAATTATTTATTTGTAGCTTTGCCGTGTTTCTGTGGCTTCAGCCTGTATAATATATATAAAAGTTGTAGATTTTCTTGCTGTTCAGCAATGGACCAAACTTAACATGTCTAGATTATTACAGATTATTACAATAATAGTTTAATTTACTGAACATGTGCAGAAGAATGAATTGTGTTCATTATGAATTGCCTATTTTAGTAAAATAACATGATTTATAATTGCTTACATTTTTTTGTAGCTACATTTAACATCATTTTAATCAAACGTTGTAGCAAAACCCTATAAAATGTTTCCTTTGAGAAAAATCTCTTTAGGAGCAGAAAACTAAGCCAGACTTGTTACTCGTACATTTAGAAAATGTGCGAATTAACTCAAACATCATATTATGTTACCTTTATTTTATTACATTAATTAGGAAAATGCATCTTGATGTGTAGCTCTGAATAATTTGGTTTATTTCTCCTCTATTTTATTTTTTTTTACAGGATTGATGCGTTGCTAGCGTTGAACCAGCAGCAGCTCAGACCAGGTGAGTCTCCTCCATGTGATCCTGGCTGCAGTCATTTCCTGCGCTGTGATGACGATTTTCCTGCCATTCGTAGTTTCCACCAGAGGTCTTAAGGACCAAAGATGGCTTAAATCTTCCTTGGATGTCTGAGCGATTTACTGTTCTCACCAGACTGTACATTTGTTCTGGTTCCTTTGTGACAACAACTGTTTCCACAGGGTTCTGTTGGTTGGGTCAGAAAATGGCCCTCACAGCCACCGTAGAGGCTTGGTGGGCCTCTACTGATATATTAAGGAGAAGAAGAAGAAAGGAAAGAATCTCCTCAGGTAGAGTATTAATGATATAATATCTGTTTTGGTTAAATCTGAAATATCTAGAGAAATTCTGCCTATAAAAACTATTTGAATTTATTTTAAGTATAATCAAATAAAAGTTTAATCAAACCCGAGTTTTCAAGTAAATTATTGAACATAATAAACATTTTCCTTTCTACCTGTGTTTCCACCTTAACTCAGTGAAATTGTTTTAAAGTAATTGCTTTAAAAAAGTGGGAGGAATCTAATATGGATGGAAAAAATACTTGGTGTGAAGGATTTCTGTAAAAGCTTTGGAATTACATTTTATTTTAAAGATAATGTTTAAGGTAAATCACCTGTGTGATGATTGCTTTATTCATTATAGATATATATTATCGGTTTTAGTCAGTGTAAATCACTTTTTGGAGGGACAATTTCCTAAACTTTCTTGTGAAGGTTTGTTTTCAAACCTCCAGGGGGCGCCATTGAACCATCATATTACAGATATAGGAAACCTTTAATCAAGGCCTCTGGAAAACTGCTGAATATTGAATGCAATTATAATTGTAACATGGATGTCAATTGGAACAGCATTTGTTAAAACAGGGTTCTAAACTTCTGTCAAAGGCAGGTTTTCTGCAATCATGTTAGAAAGCAATAAATGCTGATGACTTAGTATGAATTTAGGGTGATAATTTAAAACATTTTTTGAAAGCAAAACTTTCCTAGACCTTAAGAACTGGCAGGTAGGTCTCTGCTTTAAAGTCTTTTAAAATTAGAACGTCAAAAATGAGTTTGCCTAAATTATTGTTAGTTACTAGAAATTGAGAATATTTCTAAGTCTTAAAATGAGTGTTTAATGTGGCAGTGCTGCTGGTTCTGAGTATTGGAACAATTTTTCAGTTGAGAGAAATTCAATCTAAACCTTCCTTGGATTACAGATAACAGTTTAGTTGTTCAAACGATTTCACCATGAAGGGGAAAATTAATGGTTTTCATCTGTTTACAGGCTGAATGTCGTCCTGATGATTTTCTTGCCAAATGATGAAGCTGCTGGACTTTCTCCGCTATAACTGCTCATCTAACTGGTACCTTTGATTCAGTTCATATTAAACTTGTTTTGGTTTTTTTTCGCTATGATGACGACTTTCCTGCCATTCGTAGTTTCCACCAGAGGTCTTAAGGACCAAAGATGGCCAAATCTTCCTTGGATGTCTGAGCGAATTTTAAAACCTTTCTAATTGTACAATCATTTATTTATACGTCATAACTAAAGATTTATTTATTTGTCTTTTAAGGAATAATGATGTGGCATCAAAGCAGCTGCTGCAGTGAAAACCTTCAGGTTAGTATTGTGATAAAACATTATCAGGTGTCTGATTGGTCGCTGTGATGACGACTTTCCTGCCATTCGTAGTTTCCACCAGAGGTCTTAAGGACCAAAGATGGCCAAATCTTCCTTGGATGTCTGAGCGAATTTTAAAACCTTTTTAATTGTACAATCATTTATTTATACGTCATAACTAAAGATTTATTCATTTGTCTTTTAAGGAATAATGATGTGGCATCAAAGCAGGAGCTAACTCTAGCAAAAATTAGCTCAACTGCAATGGCGCGGAGGAAGATGTCAGATGTGGAGACGCTGGAAGAAATATTTCGGAGCGATGTTGAGCTGGAAGACTCTTCTGATAGCTGGTGGGATTCGGACGAGGAGGAAGAGGAAGAGCCGGACACAGCTGACAGACTTGATCTCGGTGATGTGTAAGTTTTCCCCCGCAATTTCACACAAAATATTTGATGTTTTGGTTCTATTTATTTATTTATTTCTGTGATTATATGCTTGTAATAACGGCAGGAAGTAAAACCATGTGGTTATTTGTTTATTTATGTTTTACTAAAATATGTTTTATTTTACTAGTAAGGATTTCATGTTTACTTTGGTTCATTACTTTGTAATAAACCTCTAATTCTTCAAATACTTTATTTTTATTTATAGTCAAGTGGAAGCCGAACCATCAAGCTCAGATGGAGCTGAACCTCCCCCCACCTCTCGTGATTCTTCATCTTCTTTGAGGTAAGATGTCCATTATGCCAAAAAAATTGTTACAAAATAAGAAATGTGTTGTCACAGTGCAACATTGGTGTCTTTGCTTTATTTTATAAGACTATGTGATGCAGCTTCATTTTCAGTATGTCATTTTTTGTCAAATTTAGTCTTCAATATATTTCATTCTGTTTCCACAGTGGAGATCGTGCAGGAGAGGCTGATGAAGACTATGTTCCACCAGTTCCTTTGAGGTCTTCAGGGCGTAGAAGAGCTCCAGCCCCAAAAAGAACAACAACCACACACAAAAAGGCAAGGAAACGACAGAAAGTCAGCTCCTCAGCGCACCAACAACAAGGCGAGGATTGTTGGCACACTAAAGAGGAACTTGATACGGAGCCCGGATGTCCATTATTTACTCCAAAGAAAGACCCAGGACCTCAGATTGACTCTACAAAAAGTTGGTCACCCCTGAGCTTGTTCAAGCTTTTCTTTAGTGTCTACACCATTCGGGAAATAATCAAAAACACAAATGAAAATGCACAGCGTTTACTTGCAGCTGGAAAAAAATTCAAATGGTCACCTTTGACAGTGGGCGATTTTTACAAATTTTTAGCCATAATTATATTCAGCGGACTGGTACAAGTACCTTCAAAGCCAGATTTCTGGCGAACAAAATGGCCATATAATTTTCCATTTCCACGTAGCTGCATGACCCGTGACAGATTTGAGTCCATCCTTTGGTCCCTTCACCTGTCCAACATCAAAAAAGATGAAGAAAATGAGCAAAAAAAGGGAACTCCTCATTATGATCGGCTATTTAAACTGAAACCACTTTATGACGACATCAGAGTTGCCTGCAAGGCTCATTTTCAACCAATGCGAGAAATATGCATTGATGAACGGATGGTGGCCAGTAAAGCACGAATTGACTTCAAGCAATTTATGAGGGACAAGCCTACCAGGTTTGGGTATAAACTGTTTGTTTTGGCTGATTCCAGGACTGGTTATACTTGGAATTTTTTCATTTACCAGGGGAAGTCTGCCGTTGTTCGGGAAGAAGGTCTCGGCACCACATCAGTAATGGACCTCATGGATTTTGGACTTTTAGGAAAGGGCTACCATTTATATGTGGACAATTTCTACAGTAGTCCTTACCTATTTCAAAAACTGGCTTCAAACAGCACTGCTGCATGTGGCACCATCCGGCAAAATCTTGTGGGATTCCCCAAAACAACACAGAACAGCCTTCCAAGATCTGCACAGAGGGGAGAGATGCGGTGGATCAGAAAAGACGGACTCCTATTTAACAAGTGGAAGGACACCAAGGAGGTGGCGGTCTGCAGCACCTTCCACAAATCTTTCAGTGGAGCAACTGTAAAGAGGAGAGTCAAAGAGGCAGGGCACTGGGTAGTGAAAGATATTCCCGTTCCTGACTCTGTGAAAGACTACAATAAATTTATGGGAGGAGTTGATCTGTCTGATGCCCTGATCCAATACTACTCAGTCAGAAACAAGACAATGAAGTGGTATAAGACTTTTTTTTACCATTTTATTGACATTTCTGTTGTAAATAGTTTCATTATTTTCAAAATGCTTGCAGAAAAAAGAGAGGAAAAGGCCATTTCCCAACGGCAATTCAGAGAGAAACTCATGGAGGAGCTCATACTGGAGTCCAAAGGAGAAACAGCTTGTCCTCAACCAAGCACATCATTTTCGGCTCAACCCGGTGCATTCAAATGCCCTGGGTCAGTTCCCAGATACTTTGGGGGAACAGCAGAGGAAAAGCGAAGGATTTGTGTGTGGTGCAAGCAGAATGGCAGTAAGAGAAAAACACCACTGTACTGTCCCAAATGTAACGTTGCCCTCTGTCTTCAGCCAGACAGAAATTGCTTTGAGGACTACCACAAAAAGTTGTAGTTTGTGGTAGTGTAGTTGTGTAGTTTTTTTTTTATTTTTGAACTTTTTTTTTTTTTTTTTTTTGGTGGTGGTGGTGGATTTTCAAAATTGTTTATTTGTTCTTGGAAATTACTTCAAAAAGTATTTTTGACTGTTTTACCTTGTTTCAATAAAAGTTTTCTATTTGGAGTCAAAGAAAGAGTTTTCAGTTCATCATTATTATACATATTATACTGTGCACAATGGTACATTTTGCATATAAATGGGGTAAATGTCATGACCAATGGTTATATTATATGTAGAAAGTGTCATTAGATGGTAATAAGCTATTTAATTTTAACAAACCCCCAGTATTGATGTAAAAAACCCATTTGGCACAGTTTGGTGACATTTTTGGATAAATGTGCCAAAATGGCCTCTCCGCCTAAGAAATTTCTCACTAATACCATTCTAAAATAAATATGATTCATCTGATTGAGTCCAAATTTGGTATACTTTTACACAACATTTAGATTTAAAAGTCTGTACTACTTTTTTGTGCTATAAATAATATTTTGGTAGTGTTTTGCAATGTTTATTTCAAAGAAAATTTTGGCGAGGTTAAAAAAATGCAAAATATTTTGTCCCTAATATTTCAGGCAGGGTCAAAGCTACAATGGTGTTGACACCAGAAAACCATTCTATGACATCTTATCTTTACAGAGGTAAGATGTCAAAAGTTTCTTCTTAAATCTAATAGCTGTGAGGCTATAAGTGATTTACTTTTGTGTGTTTTTGTCAGGCAGAAATTTATTTATACCCCCTGAGGGTGTAAGAGGTTTAATAAAGTCTGTAAATGAAACTGAGGAAAGTGTTTTGTTTCTGTCTGAAGAATCTTGTGTGCTGTCATTCATCTGGATTTAACTTTAACATGGACCAATCAAAACAAAGGCCTGGAAAATGTTTTGATTATTATTTTTGAATGGAGCTAATTGAGAATAAATTTTTAAATATGTGAACTTTTTAGATTTCAACCAACTGGGCTATTAAGGTTTTGGCTGATGGCTTGTTATACTTTCTAAAGATTTATTTTAAATGTTGTTTTTTCTGGGTGAGGAGTGACATTTATTGATCAGTGTGCAAAAGAAAAATATAATTCTGGTAGAAAGACTTTTTCTTTTCATGACTGGTATGATGGTAAATCAGGTCAGACTAAGATTTGTTTTGTATTCCAAGAATAAAGTAAACATGAAAATAGTCATACCAGCAGAATGAAGACTATGTATTAACAGACACAAGTTATAAAGTTACCAGAAGTTGATTTAATGATGGAGGAAAAGCTAGTTGCATCATTTTATGATAAAACTTCGTCTAACATTGATGCTTTTAATCTTTTTTAAAATGACTTTTTCAGATGCCCTAATCTTCCGTATACAAAGCTTTACTAGTGTAAAATCTATGTTTTAAATTTTATATTTAACGTGCTTATTTAGGAATGGTATTTTAAAAAATGCGATGTTGTGCGTATTGTCCCTCACGGCTTTGCGTACACTGGGCTCGTAGCCGCTAACGCTGCCGGCCGGCTTGTCTTCACCACAAGGGGACAGGGTGAGGCCATGGCGGGGGTTCAGCCTCAGGTCAGTGGTTACTGTTAAAATATCAGTATTTTATTCTGGTCTGACTGCGAACTGTTTGATGTTTTACGTTTAAAAAAACCGGAAATGAGCGCGGATAACTGTTGCCAAGCTAACAGGCTAACTAGCTGTTGACTGCTGGTGTTTTGACGTGGCATTACAGCGATGTTATTACACACGTTTCAACCGCTTTTATGTCATCTACCCGCCGCTAAATGACGTTTGGTTGGGTTGTACCGGCTGTTTCCAGCTGTTTACCTGAGCGGCCGAGTCGCGTTGACCTACATTTAAATGTCCAGAGAGTTCAAACCTCCCAGCTGCTGCTATTTGCGTCTCATTTCAGGACGACCTGCTGAAGATGACCCACCGGGAGAACTGGAGGTGAGTGGTGGCAGCTCCCTTCATCATGCTGTGGGGAAAGGCATCATCAGCTGTGACTCCAGCTTCCTCCTCCTCTCTGCAGGGTGCAGCATGAGCGGCTGCACATTAAGCACCGGGGTCATGAGGCCATGCATGCGGAGATGGTGCTGATCCTCATCGCCACGCTGGTGGTGGCTCAGATCGTCCTGGTGCAGTGGAAGCAGAGGCATCACCGCTCCTACAACGTGAGCACGATCTGATTCCACTCATCCAGACAAATTCAGCTTGTCTCCATGGAAACACAAACATAGCTGGTGGCTTTTCTTACAAACTTTTCCACGTTTTGTCTCCTCACAGCCACAAACTTCAGTTTACTTTGTTACATGATATACAAGCATGAAGTAGTTAATAAATGTGAGGTGCAAGAAAATTGAAACATGCTTCTTTTTTTTTTTTTTTTTGCAACTAAAAATCTGAAAAGTGTGGCATGCCTGTATATTCAGCCCCCGAGTCAATGCTTACTATATTTATATGCTAAGAGTGTAATTTAGTTTAATCTTTGCTAAATAGCTCATGTCTGCTTCCACTGCTGAGGAAAAGCATGATGTCAGCATCATGCTGCCACTACCATGTTTCACCATGGTGCCCTCAGGGTGAGGAAACTGCCCTGTTCATCAGGAAGAAATCTTTACAGTACTTTTTACAAAACTGTAAAGTTGACCCAGATGGGGCCTGTGACCTCAAGGGTCTGTTCTTATGTAATCTGTAAACTCCTTTCAATAAAACCAAAGGTCAGAAATGAACAACTGGTGGCTTCTCAACAAAATCCACTTTTAAAAAATCCAAACTTTCCTTTAAACATCCTAAAAACCAGATTGATGTAAAAACTGTTGGTGGTTTTTAGCTAAAGTTTTGCCAGATTTGGGACTTGGAGTGAAGTTGTGATCTGCTCTGTCGTTTCCTCCAGCTGGTGACTCTGGTCCAGATGTGGGTGGTTCCACTTTACTTCACCATCAAGCTGTACTGGTGGAGGTTCCTGTCCATGTGGGGGATGTTCTCCGTCATCACCAGCTACATCATCTTCAGAGCCACCCGAAAGCCGCTGTCCTGCAGGACCCCCAGGTAGGAGGGCGACTCAGAGAACCAGAGCTAAAAACTACAAATGATCAAATAAACTAATCATACAGATTTAATAATAAGAGGAGAACCTGGCTGACAATTAGTCAGAAATAAATAAATGATGATAATCAGGAAGTTCAAGTAGTTTCTGCAGCATTTTGGCTGCTGCGGCTTCCATACTTGAAAGCGAGGCTCTTCTTGGCTGGTAGAACATGAGAGCTAAACACAAAAAGACAGAGATGTCTGGCACAGATGGAAGAAATAAAGTTGCTGACAGTTGCTTGGACGTGTAACCGTGGCAACAAAGTGTTGTTTTTACAACCTGGAGCAGCTGATTAGCATCTTAAAACCTCAGATAATACCTGAACTCTGACCCCAAATCCCAGAGGTGGTGAAAAGGAGACTTGATGGACGCAGAGAGAGGAGGAAGTTTAAACCATGTCTTCCAAGTTTCTAACCAAACAACCAGACAGAGGTTTAAAAAGGGCAGCAAAAGCAAATGAGGTGGATCAGCAGAGCTGCTAACAGTTGATCCTGGATATTTTACTGTTGAATATAGAGCTGGTAGCTATAATAGCAACATTCTTTAGTCAGAGGCCTCTTCAGATTTGCTGTTTGAAGATATTTGAATAATACAAGTTATGACATTTAGATAAAGTTTCTTTGAATTGAATAAAAAAGAGCAAAGCTCCTGATCATGATGGAAGTTTGTTTAAGGTTTTACTGGTTTCTGTGTGAGACATTTTGGTTTTGAGTTCCAACAGTTTCAAAAGGAAGATTTTCTCTTTTAAAATGTGAAACATCAAATTCTTTGTTTTACTTGTGAAACCTGAATAAACATGGATCTCTTTGTTGATGTCTTGAATTGTTTTTATTCGCTGTGTTTGTGTTTCCTCTCCAGGATGGTCTACAAGTGGTTCCTGTTGATCTACAAGCTGAGTTACGCTGTGGGCGTCCTGGGCTACCTGGCCATCATGTTCACCATGTTCGGCTTCAACGTCTTCTTCAGGTCAGCTCAGTCACAACCCAACACAAACAGACGTCCAGCATCAGAGGTGTTGGTGTTATTTAAATGTATGAAAATAAACATGATTCCTTCTTTCATTTCCTAAAGGACAGATTAATAATGCTTTATTAATGTAGTAGTTTTCACATTTTGTTAAATTGACATGATTGGTCTTTGATTTGCAACATGACACATTGATTTTACCATTTACTCACTAACATTTTCATTCTGGTGCATGTAGATAAAAACATCTTGCAACCATTTTACCAGTATAAGGTTCATGTTTTTACAGTAATGTGCACAATGTTCTAAAAACTACATAAAATCCTAAAATTTGAGTGAAATGGAAACAAACCCTTACAAAAGAACCTTACTGTGTTTGTTTTCCTTGTTTATTATTTGTACAAATATAATAAAAAGAGCCACAGCTGCACGGTTATGTTATTTTGAATGAAAAATATACATGTAAATAAAGAAATGTGAGTTTTAACTCTATTTTCAAACATTTTGTTTTGCTCTTGTTTGTTTGCCTGTGCAGGATCAAGGCGGAGGACTCCATGGACGTGGGCGTCATCATGCTGTTTTATGGTCTCTACTACGGCGTCATGGGCCGAGACTTTGCAGAAATCTGCTCTGACTACATGGCTTCTACGATCGGGGTAAAGGAAGCCTTCAGCAGAGACCATTTCACTGCAACCCAACATGGTTTTAATGCACAAAACCGTCCAGTCTGAGTTAATATTTACTCTAAATGCAGAAAATTCTGCAGAAAATAACAAAAATTACTTCAAGCTTGCAGGATCAACACATTTTATTTATCTATAAATGTTTAGAGAAAAATGTATGTAACTCCATATCCTGTTCTGGTTATTACTTTGATTGTCTTATTTGTATAACACTAAAAAATCACCCATCTGTTTGCCTTCAGTACTACAACAAGGGCGGCATGCCCAGCAGGAGCCTGAGCGGAGGCATCTGTGCCGTGTGCGGTCAGAGGATCCTGGTGGAGGTGGAGGAGGAGGGATTTATAGAAGACACCTTCCAGCTCTCCTGTGGTCACATGTATCCTGCTGCTCTCGTTTCTCCCTGCATCAGGCTTTTCTCTTAGGACCGTGACTCCGGGTCAGGAAACGCTCCTTCTCTCCATGTGGAGCCTGTCAGCCATTCCTGTTGCATCCTTAACTCACAGACTCTCCGCCAGATTCCATGAGTTTTGCATCCGGGGCTGGTGCATTGTGGGTAAGAAGCAGACGTGTCCTTACTGCAACGAGAAGGTGGACCTGAAGAGGATGATGAACAACCCGTATCCTTGGTTTTTTTTTTTGCTTATGTTTTGTGGCACGAATTATAACATAATTCTGGAGCAAAAAGTGTTTTCCCTCCAAAAACCTAAAGCTTCAATAATTTAACATTAGCAAAAATAAATCTGTACAACCCAAAATAACTTCTAATGTAAAAACACAATATAATTTAGTTAAGAAACAAAAAAATTAATGGAAAACGTCACTTATCTGGTATAAGACTGATGGCGGACATTAAGAGGTACATTTTACTGAGTAACGTTCATGAAACCTCTGGTTGTGTGGAGTGAGTCCTGAGAGCATTGATATGAAATCAAAATAAACTTCATGCCATAAATACAGTATGACATGACCACAGGAGTTTGAACATGAAAAATGGGCAATGAAAGTTGTATTCCAGAAGTTTCCTTCAACAATATATATATTTTTAAAAGTCACATAAAGTAAGAATAATAAATACGTTTGTCATTTGCATTAATAGCTGCACAAAAGCTTAAAGCACATTGACTTTAAAAGCTTGATACCCTGAAGATAAAAAACTTTCAGTCTGTTCTTGCTTTCATAAAAACTGAGGAATCTTCTAATTCTGATGTAGTGGACCAGCGGTATTCTGTGCCGTTCTCCTTAATTCCTTCTGCTTCCAGCTGGGAGAAAACCCACGTTTTGTACGGCCAGCTGCTCGACTGGCTGCGGTATTTAGTCGCCTGGCAACCCATCATCATCGGCATCGTTCATGGAATAAACTTCTCTCTGGGCCTGGAGTAGAGCCCTGAGGAACACCGCTACAGGATTATCTGCAGTCGGCGCCACAAAGGACTGCTTCAGGCCGCTGTTTTGAACTCTTGCTGAATTTCCTGCAGGATTAATTCTTCTGGGCTGCAACTTTAACTCCAGAGGTTGCTGCAAAATCAAGCTGCTGCCAGCACAAAGGAAACTTCAGGCACAGATCCAGTATTTTTAAACTGCTTCTTGCAGTCAGGTTTTGTTTAAATGAAACACCAATTCATCTTGTATTATCTAGATTTAATTGGGTTTTATTTGCACACTCTTTGCTGCTGGATTGTTTGACTCCAGTTATGAGTTTCTGCTTTATTTATCTAAAGCTCTTTGCACAGTGTTTACATAAGGACTTCTGTTAAAATGGTTCTGGTTACTCCTAAAAGCTGTTTGTTTTCAGGTCTGCTTGTTTTAGACGTTTCATTTGGCGCTCCTGTTTTATTTAAATATTGTCCATTTAAGTTAATTTCACAGGTAAATTATTGGTTTGTTTGTCCTAAACCATCAACTCAGAGAATGAGTAGTTCTCTGAAAAATACAGAAGTTTGATTTTAAAGTGTCAAAAATGTCCGTTTTGTCAAATGAAATATTTAATTGCCAAAACCTCTGCTGAATCTGACTTTGTATTTAATAAATAATTCTGAAATATTTTCAAAGTGTACATGATATGAAACGCATGCAGTTAAACCTACAGTTTAGTCCAACATATATATATTGTTTGATGGCGAGTATTTTTTGTTGTGGTTATGTTGTAGGCAACCATTGCCGGTTGAGTTCAAACAAAATCAGAAACAGAACATTTACAGCAACTTGGATTCGCACCTCTAGTTTGACGGTGTGGAGAAAATTAACTTTGCTGAACATCCACGAAACTAGCAAACAGACATAAAAAACAGTAACCTGAAGGGATGTTTGTTCGTTCGAGTTTTAGAATTCCTAGTTGTAATTGAATGCACCATATAACTACGTATTTGTTGTCGATTGGCGCTCGACACACGGCGCCATTTTAGCATCTGCTAACTAGAGGTGAGCGATAACGGGATCCGAGACCAAGTAAACTCATGGCCAGTTTCGCCTTCATCTATACTTTTTCATATTTAAGCTTCAAAGATCCAAAAGACTTGGAATAAAATTTTTGCCAAACATTGTACTTAACAAAATACTTCATTATCACAATCAACATTTTTGTTTAGAGACATTGGAACAGTGACAAAAGTTTCCCTTAACATTGGGACAATAAATCTTCTTTGAGGTAAAAAATTAAAAGAAAAATCCTAGACATCTATTCTAGCACTTTCTTTGTTTTTTTTGTTTTGTTTTTTTTTAAAATATAATTTTCCTTTAAAAAACAATTTAAAAATGGGAATTTTCTTCCATTCAGTGCAGTTCTGTTTTTTCTTAAATAGATTGTAAGATATATATATATATATATATATATCACTCAACACAATTTAAAACTTCCGTCTCTGGGTTGAGGGTCTGGGTTACATGTAATCTCGGCCAGATTACGTTTTCTGAGTGTGCCACTGATTGTACCCATAAAACTCAGCCAAACATTTTGCAGGATACATACCGACTGTAGTCCCTCACAGCTGGGGGAACCAGAATCTCTTTCCTGGTCCATCTTCCATCTCTGTCTTTGACGTTCCTGCCAGCCGTGTCCCCTGCATGTGCTGTGTGCAAAGCAGAACACAGACAGACGTCCCTGGTGTCTCTCCACTGGACAAAAAGGACAGAGTCCTTCCGGATCCAGCGGATGCTGCCACACTCCGACTTCCTGTCCAATGCATTTTCAGTTGTTTTTGGGAACCCTTTTCTGTTTGCTTTGATTGTGCCACATGCCCAGATTTTCTTTTCGAGGAGGTCAGCAAAGAGGGCTGGACTTGTGTAAAAGTTGTTTACATACAGCTTGTATCCAGACCCCAAGTTTTTGTATTCAAAAGCTGCGTCATGGGTTAAGCCTTTGTCTCTTTTGGGGTCAGTCTTTCCTTCATAAATAAAGTAATCCCAGGTGTAGCTGTTACTGGAATTGACTAAAACAAAAAGTTTGAAACCCCACTTCACAGATTTGCCTTCATATGTTGCCTGAAGAAAACCCTGGCTTTGGAGGCAACCATTCTTTCATCTATGGCAATTTCTTGGCCTGGATGAAAATGCTGGCGACAAGCTTCTCTCATCTTGGTGTGCAGAGGCTTTAACTTTCCCAGGCGGTCGTACTCAGGGGTTCCCTTTTTAGATAAATTTGCAGCATCATCTTTTTCACTGTTGTCAAGCTGGAAAAAATCTGCAAATGGTTCTGGTTACTCCTAAAAGGTGTTTTCAGGTCTGCTTGTTTTAAATGTTTCATTTGCATGTGATATGAAATACATGCAGTTAAACTTACAGTTTAGTCCAACAATCTTATGAATCTATCAAAAAAGCGAAATTACTCTAGAAAGTTTTCGTGGACTGGAAGGCAACCATTCCAGGTTGAGTTCAAATAAAATCAGAAACAGGAAACATACAACTTGGATTCGCAACTTGGATTTATTTGACGGTGTGGGGAAAATTAACTTTGCTGAACATACACGAAACTAGCAAACGAAAAGAAAACCCTGTAAACGGATTATGTAAAATTTTGATTTAAAATTTATGTTTGTTCGTTTCAGTTTTAGAATTCCTAGTTGTAATTGAATGCACCATATTACTACGTGGTAGTCGTCGATTGGCGCTGGAACACGGCGCCATTTTATAAATTCCCTAGCAGGTCAGTGTCGCAGGAGAGAAAACAGAGAGCGGGACTGAACACCCACTGGTGGGTTAATGTCTGCCGGTTAACAATCATAAATCCTCTCGGACCTCTTCCTCCACTGTCGGTATCCTTCCTTCCGGTTGTTTATGGTGTTTTCCTCACTTTTTATTGTACATCTAAAACGAACAACAGTTTCCACGGGCAGAAAAGCTCCGTAAGTAATGGTCAAGTGTTTAACAACATGGTAAAAAAAAGTAATGTTAAATTTAAAATGGGAAATTTATGTAATTTATGTAAATGGCGAACTTCTGTTGATGTAATTAATTGCTTATACACTCAGTGGTGTGAAGTTACTAAACAGGAGGGACAACCAGACAGCATCGAAGTTAGCTTCTGATCTGTAGCTTCCTTTGGAGCTACAGTAAAAGGCGGTTCCTCTATTTTGCAGAACATTAATACATTTTTGGATAGTTAGTTCAAACCCCCCTGTAAAATGCAACTTTAGGTGTATGAGTCATTCACTCTAATAGGGGAAAAATGAAAATCAGTTTCAGTTTTTTATATGGCAAGTAGACGCCTTACTAAGTTATAGCGCCCTTATTGGGGTGCCATAAAGTGGTTGAACAGCGCTAGTAAGAGCTTAATTCCCGCTCTTACTGAGATCTTAAAACCCTCCCAGTATGACTCAAAAGCTGAGCATGTGAGCTGTTTGAGTCACACAGCCTCCATCAGAGCTTTATAGCATGTTTTTTTTTTCTTTTTCTCTACTAATACAGTTTTTAAAAGACCGCTTTAATTTTATTTGTACATTTGAAAGAATAAGTCTGCCCTTTTTGTATAAATCCCGATGATTTTCAAATCTCTGCAAATTTAGATTTAATTAGGTTCATAGATTTTGACAAATTGTTTTATTTGCTGTATTTTTTTATTTTTTATTTTGCAGCATTTTAAGATGGATAATATTGAAGGTGGTTAACATGGGGACAATAAAATGGAAATGGCCTTTGTTGAGCATTTTTAGCACATTGAATTTCTTACATTCTTTGTGTGTGTGTGTGTGTGTAATTATACTCTGTTTTGGCCAATTATTTATCTCCCTCAAACCTACAATGGCCCTAATACTTCATCATACCCAAGAGTTACTTCTTCTATTTATTAAGAAACCGTTGTCTGAATACTGGCTAAGACATGCTTGATCAAATGCAGCTTTGTTCATATTGTCTATGTCTGGTTTGTTGTTAAACAGAAGCCTATTTTAATAATATCAGGGAGATGTATATTATAAGCCTGGCGGGCTTATAAAACTAGTTTAATAGATGATTAATTGAACTGTGTGCAACCCAATCACGTAATCCCTGCTTCTGCAATATTCAAAGTCGCACTAAAAGCAAATAATTTTAATAGTTACCTTCCAAAAGTATTGTTGTGTAACCTTCAGCTCAGCAGGGAAGCTTGACTTACCATGTGATGCATGTCATTTTTTATACTTGCTCAGGGTGAGTCACATTTAATGCAGTTACCACACCCTTTGTTGGTCCTCGCTTATTCTCAGTGCTGGAACATTTACCAATAAAAACTGACATTTACATAATGGGCTGGGAGGAGGAGGGGCAGAAAGGTGTCTAACATAGATGTCATTCACTTTTTTTATCTCTTCCCACCTATGAGGACATTGGCAGGAACTGCACATATTTACAGTGACTCAGCGTTACATATTTACAGGAACTGGGTGTGTGCTGAATAAACTCAGCCAGGTGGGAACATAAAAATGTTCCCCCTTCATTAGATTTTCAGTTATTCATTTTGAATGTGGAATATTTGACTTTAGCTCATTATTTTCAAGATTGTTGTTAATAATCTATAATTTTTCAAATTAACATTTATTCTTATATTACTATATGTCAAAAATTTAAAGATTAGATTTCCCAAATTAAATGGGCCATTGGTTGAAACTCTCAGCTGAAGCTAGATCTTTCTCATTTGGGAGTATGCTAGCTGCCAAATGAAGATCTCTGTCTTCATGTTCTTGGAAAATACATACTTTTATGGAGATAAATTTGTTTCACAATTGGCAGTGGCGCAGTTGGTAGCACTGTTGTCTTGCAGCAAGAAGGTCCTGGGTTTGATTCCCAGCCTGGGGTCTTTCTGCATGGTGGGTTCTCTTCGTGTACTCCGGCTTCCTCCCACAGTCCAAAAACATAACTATCAGGTTAATTGGTCTCTCTAAATTTTCCCTAGGTGTGAGTGTGTGTGTGCTGGTTGTGTGTCCTGTCTGTCTCTGTGTTGCCCTGCGACAGACTGGCGACCTGTCTAGATGACCCCGCCTTTCGCCCGAAACTTTCACTGGAGAGGCACTTGCACCCCACCTGACCCCACTAGGGACAAGGGTGTTAGTAAATGGATGGATGGAATTATTCAGTCAAAAAAACTTAATGTCAATAAAAAACATAAAACTGAACTGTAATGATACAGAAACTAAGAATTGCAAGCAAAAGTTTGAGAAGCCCAAATAAAAGCTTATGTTTTGCAAATAAGTCTTTACTTCATGAGACAAAATTGAGTGATTTTAATAAAAAATACATATAGTAAATACATAAACGAACATGTTTTTGTTTTAAAAAAAAACCATTTCCAGTTCCAAAAGTTATGATCACAATTTTTTTTTTTTTTAAATTGACATTAGGTTTTTTAAAATGAATAATTGTGAAACAAATTTAACTCCATATCCCTTTACTTTGTTTACTGAACAATCTTTTTAAAGAAATCTTTAATAAATCCATCCATTTTCTACCACCCTTGTCCCTTAGAGGGGTCAGGAGGTGCTGGTGCCTCTCCAGCGAATGTTCCGGGTGAGAGGCGGGGTCACCTGGACAGGTTGCCAGTCTGCCACAGGACACACAACCATGCACACACACACACCTTGGGAGAATTTAGAAAGACCAGTTACCCTAACAGTCATGGTTTTGGACTGTGGGAGGAAGCCGGAGTACCCGGAGAGAACCCACCCATGCCCAGAGAGAACATGCAAACTCCATGCAGAAAGAACCCAGGACCTTCTGGCTGCAAGGCAACAGTGCTACCGACTGCACCACTGTGCAGCCCTACTTTAACAAATCATGACTGCAAATCTTTTGGTGTTTTCTACAATATGTCATAATGAATAAATAAATAATGTACTTTTAGGCTGTAGCTGCTGTTTTAGCTTCAAATTAGAGTTCAGACAAATATGAAAATAAAAACTTCAATCCTACATAATTACGTTACTTTCCACTTGTTGAGTAAAATAACCAGTTTCTTACTCCTGTGTCTGCAGTGAGTCAAGGTTCCAGGTGTTTTCATTGCCCCCTGAGGTCATTCATTTTACAGCCGTTACTAAAACATCAGGGTGAAACGGTCACAACCTTCACTCAGGTAAGATAGAAGTGACCTCATGCTTTAATCAAACAACTGGAATAATATAGAGACAAATCTGGTTTATTTGGTGCTTTAAAACCTAACTTGATTTTTAGCATCAATGGAACAGATAGATTTTTTTTTAAATTAATATTTAATGTGTGTTGCAGAGAGTTTAGTCCACTTGTTCACTAGAAGCTAAAGGTGAGTAATTTTCCTTCATGATGGTGATAGAATAGTTTATATTTCAGTTAACAGATTCTTTATCAAAACTTTATCACTGTGTTGGCAGAAACAATGGCTCCAAAGAAACCAAAGATGGAAGAAAACAATCAAGATATACGAGACTTTCTCACAAAGCAAGATGTAAGACCTGAGTTGATGACAATCTTCTTTACTCACTGATTAGTGATCATTATGTTTCATTTATAACTGTGTCGGGATGTTAAATAACTGCATGGAGATTTATTTCCATCTACTTTACAGGATGTTCCTGGTAGTTCCAGCAGCAGAAACAGAAAAAAACCTAAAGTTTCAGAGAATGAGGTGAGCTACAGGCTCATGGTTTAACTGTTCAGTCTAAACTTTCTAATTATAAAACATAACTCATGAAGTTTGGTCTGGATGTTCAGGTGCTGCTTTCAGTCACAGAATTTCATCACTCATGTTTGTTCTGTTTAACTGTAATGTGTCATGATATACAGAAAAATAGAGATGTATTAAGAACCTTTTATAGACCTACATATTTCACATATTTAAAGAATTGAACATATTTATATGAAATAAATATTTATAATGGATCAGGCCCATGTGGCTTATTTTGTTTTCTTTTTTACAGATGAATCCAACGGTGAAGGAAGAAAGGATGGAAGAAGATGGAGCTGCAGAGGTTTGTGTTTTTGTCATTTCCTTCATTTCATTTGCATCATTTCACTACATTAATCTATTGTTAATATTAAATTTTCTGACTTTTATTGTTTACTTTATTTACAGCTGGATGACCATAATCATAACTTCATAGTCAAATTTGGCTCAGATGGTAGAGAACACATGGTTTACTGTAAGAAACCAGGTACTGTTCTTCAGACAATAAAATCAGAGAAACCCAAAGAATATAACAAATATATAAAGAAATCACAGAAAACAAAAATATCAGACGAAAACATCATCATTAGATCAGGTAAAGGAAATAATTCCCACATTGTTGCAACACATTTTCCTTGTTCTTGTGTGAAGGACGAAGAGACTCTCACAATAACTACATCAGCTAAAGTTGTTGAGAAACAGCCAGAAGAGGCCAGAGCTCTCCTAAAGGGAGAGTATTTTGTTTTCTTCATAGATAAAGAAGGAGGAGAAAACACCAAAACTAAAACAAATCTCATTTTTAGATGTAACAGCATTCTTACGCGATTTAGGTATTTCTGTGTTTATGGGGCAAAAGGGATGACAGTGGAAGATGTTTTAAGACGGGACGGTCGCTTTGTTGACGGTCTCAGAAACTTCAATTTGTCTGAAGACGAGGCTGAAGCCCTTACAAACTCTACAGAAATAGTTGACAACCTAGATGGGAAGAAATTCCAAATAAATCTTCCGAAGGAAGAAAAAACAAAAGCAACAAATCCATCACAAGTAGTTCAAGAGCAAGACCCAAAACAACAGACCAGCCATGAGCAGCAGCAGGAGGGAGATGCTTCTGGATCAACCAAAGTACAGAAGACGAGTCAAACTGTAACAGTTCTAGAGCATGCAAGACAAAAGGGTGTCAGTATAAAGGCAGCAATAGAAGAATTAAAGATTAAAATTGACCTTAATGAGATCAATGACCTTCTGCGGAACCAGTTTCCACAACTAAAATCCTGGATGGAGATGAGATTTACTGGTCGTTCCTTTGACAAAACCCTGAAACTGAAAAAGGAGAACTTTGGAAAGATCCAGAATTCCTTTAGTGAAGTTCACACTGTGAGAGAGCTGCTGGAGCTCAGCAAGTCCATTTGTCTTTTGATCATAGAGGAGAAGAATAATTCAGGTTTAACTGAGTTAAATAAAACTGTGAAGGGCACAGGCTTTGTTCTGTTTGACAACTTTGTTCTAACCAATGCCCACTTGTTTAAACCTTGGGTGGAAATAAATAACTGGAGGAACTATTTGAATATTACTGCAGAGTTCAATTTTGAAAATAAACCAGGGATGAAATATCAGGCTACACTAGTTGGTGAAAGTGAGGATTTAGATTTTGCTCTGTTAGAGCTCATCCAAATCCCTGATCTAGAAGAGCTAAAGGAAAAACACCGAGGTCTCCTGAAGATATTTGGTCCAGTACCTCTACCTGTTTATGATAGTGGGGCTTGTATTATTGGTCATCCAGCAGGAGGAGTGAAGAAAATGGACATTACATGTATCATCAGGAACAAGGACACGGAGCAGAGGGTCAAGGAGAATTTAGGGTCCTATGAACCTTTTATTGTCTGCTCAACTAATTATCAGATCAAAAGAGATCCCTCTGCAGAGAAGTGTGTGACCTACAACAGCTTCATGTATCATGGCTCCTCTGGCTCCCCAGTGTTTGATGCTTCTGGACGGGTGTTTGGTTTGCACTCTGGTGGATTTTTCTATGACAAGGTAATTCCTGGTCACAGTGTTATGGAGTTTTGCTACCCACTGCTTGATGTATTCAAAAAGCTTCTGGAAGAACTCCATAAAGCTGGTAGGGAGGATTTGTTGGAGAGAATTATGAATGAAGCACAGGGAAACGGATACCTTAAGGAGATCATTGTTGGACTGAAACAAACTAAAGATCAGACTCTCTGTGTGGAGAATCAGAGGAGAACAGATGAAACAGGAGAACAATTCATTCCTGAGGAGGAAATGGAGCAAAGTTAGTGTTTAAATTAGATGTCAAGAGAAATAGCATATTTTTTACGGTAAATGTTATGTTTTATATGGATCATGGACTATAATCTGACATCAGTTAAGACTGAGGCATCAGTTTAGTACAAGTCATAAAGTTTTTGACAATTTTTGATAAAAAATCTGTAATAAAATCCCAATCCCAAACAAGTGTGGGGATTTGTTGAATTTGCATGACAATTCTCAAGAAACTGAATGGACTGATTGATGTAATTTGGCAGTAAACATTAAAACTGCATTGATTTAATTGACAACATAATATTTAAGGACACTTAGTGAATCTAGAGGGCCACATAAAAAAGGTTTTATTAAATTTAGTCTGAATGTTGGATGTTTTCTGGAACTGGATTATTTTTATTAATCAAGTAGAAATGTGTTGTAACAAATATTCCCTTTGCTCTGACTATTCTGATCCATTTAAAGAAATGTTTTGGTTCTGTTTTATAATAATCCAGAGATATCTGTAGGATCCAGATTAATGTGGGATGTATGAATCAGATAAAACTTTTCTTAAATGTTAAAGTATGATTAACTGACTCTGAGTGCTTTCTGTTATAATGATTATTAAATTGTACTGTACGTCATTTGACTACATTATGATAATAATGTTTTTTATTGAGTTGCTTTGAATATGCCTTCAGCTGTTTTTAGTTAATAATCAGGTTTCATACGCTGTACTTTAAATGTACATGTCTTGGTTTCTGTAATGTTTTATTGCTGATGTTTCTGTCATGTGTTACCCCAAAATAAACAATATAATGACTTCCACTTTTTAAAATCAATACTAGATTATTTTATTTGCACAGCAACAATTCATTGTTCCAGATTTTCTGAAGATTTTCCAGAGGTTTCCTTTGGACTTTCAGAAGTCCAGAACCAGAACATCTTTAGAGGAACCGTCGTTAGTTAAACCTTTTTTACTCTGAGCTGTGATTCACACAGAAATAGTCTCACAAACTCCAGATATAATCCAGTGTGTCTCAGAACAGAACAGATTATTTCTGATGTTTCTTTACTGCTGAGTCTAATTATAACCCTTCATTCTGCCCTCTGGTGGAGGATCTGAGTACTACAGCTGGTCTGTGCTGGCTTTTAAAGAAGAAAAGTTTTCTCTAAATCATTTTAACTGTTTTTGGAGCTGCTGCAGTTCAAGTGAAAGTGAAAACCCAGAAATAGAGACATGCAGTAAGTAAGTAACTATTAACTTACTATATCATTTAAGACCTACAGAGGACCTTTTGTAGAAATATAATTGGAATACTATAGATGTTAACATAAATTTTCTACGGCGACACGTTGATTGTTTTTTAATATATTTTCTGAAAAATAACTGCAAAATATCTATGATTTGCTCCTTTTATTGGTAAATTATGTTTAGTTGTTAATTCAGAAATTTCTTACCAAACAGAACCAAGATAAACACATTAACTAGAAGGAACCGGTGCTAAAAGCTTCGTGTGTTCAGGTGTTGCAATACAAGCAAACAGAAGGTAGCAGGTGCAGCAGGTCACTTTCCTCAGAAAACAATCCAACATAGAAGATAGCTGCTCTTATTTCTCTTAGGAGAAATTATGGTGTGTTTTTTTCTTTCATATAATCTAAATTTCATATAAAACGTCCAGATAAGTGTAATAATACCCTCCAGTTATTCTTGACGTTTTTCAAATTCTGCAGAACAAAATAACAGAAAATATCAGAACCTTTAAGAAGCAGTTGAGATTTTTCATTCCAACACTTCAAGTACAGTAATAGCTTTGACTCAACAGCGCCATCAAGTGGACAAAGCTGCACACTGCAATAAAATAGTTATACTGCAGGTGAGCGGAAAACCTGCTGGAATTAGAAGATAATAGTTTTTGTGATTATTTCTTTAAAAAAACAAACCAATTTATTATTACAACGGAGAGAAGAAAGTAGAAGGCCACAAAATAAGTGAAGTAAATTAAAACCTAAGGTTCTGGGTTTATGACATTTATACCTGTTACAGAAGGTATAAACAGGTTAATGTCTGAGAATGAGGCTGTATTGGTGCTGCTGCAAATTACATATTGTGTCAATTATCCTGATAAATGACGATGTGTTTAACTAACAGGTACGTTTTAAAAATGAAAAATAAAATGAATTAAAATCGTATTTTTACGTTTTGTTGGAACTAATAACAATAACAATAAACATTTTAAGGGCTGCTAGAAAAATCATAAAGATCATAAGACTTAAAGCTGCGTTTTATTAACTAAGTGATGTTTTTTAATGAATTAATATAAATTTTATCTGTTTTAAAGTGAATTACTTGAAGAAACACCCACCATTATTAATTTCTGAGTTTATGACTCAGTTTATTTTACCACAAGTTTAACCACGCCTCTGCAAGACTTAAATGTCTGCGATTCGCTGCGATGAAGTTCAAGGCCGTCATGAAACGTGACAATATGAAGATTTACAATCACAACATTAATATATGACGTGGCTGCTAAATCAACAGAGAGCAGCAGGCGACATTTTAACAAGAAAAGTGAAATGCAGGAATACAGAGCTCTGGTGTTTAACCCTATATTTTCCTATGGTTGAAGGGCGAAACCGTTAATTCCCAGCTGCACCTGAATGTAGCACATTTCACTCCATTTTCTCTACCTTCAGATCTGTCGACAGAGAGTCAATGTCAATGTCAATGTCAAATTTATTTATATAGCACCTTACAGCAGACAAGACTGCACCAAAGTGCTGCACAAAAACAACAACACAATGACAAAACAGAACACACATCATTTAAATGCCAAAGAGTAGAGTGTGATAGAGAGAGGAAGTGAGAGGAAGTGAGAGCGGAGCAAAACGCGCCGCGGTTCTGCTGCACAACTAAACACATTTTAAACTATTTTATCCTCCGTTTATTTCACTTAAAGACCGTCTGTGATCTTTTCTCTCCATCTTCAACTTCGACTTGTAAGTTTGTCTGGTTTTTACTTCATTTCTTTTTAGTGCATGATGCAACTCTGCAGCAAAGTCCCAGTAAGTGCAAGATGTTTATAACAGAATAATTACAAGCTACGTTATGTCTGTATAAGAGCTGATTACATGTAAGATAAACTCATAATTTGCTTGCTGGTTTGGTGAAAACACTGAACTGTGCTTTAAAGTTTGCTGCTTTTAGCAGGAAGAGCTTAGAAGCTCATTAGTATGTATGAATATTGTAACATTTGTTACATATTTGCAACTGATTTAAGTTCTTTAACACTCACCTGTGTGAAAATTTGAAAAAGGTGAATTAAAGTCAAGTTTAATGTCAAGATTATGGGAAATCCGGTGGGGCTGTTATGTTTGCCTTACATCAGCAGCAAATTTGTCCCAAAAACAACAAAGTTCAAGTTCTGTACATCAAGTTTATCCATCCATCATCTTCCACTTATGCGGGTCGGGTTGCTGGGGTAACAGCCTAACCACTACTTCCTGTTAGGAATTAAAAATGGCGTCCTGAGGTTCGTTTGTGTGGACAGATAGAGAGGATGAGCTACTTTTAAATAGCATGTTAAAATGTAAAGTTAAAACACAAGACAACTGGGAATCAACATTGTCTCTGTAAGCATGTGCAGCTTGAACCACATTGTGCCTCCATATTGGGAGGGATAGCTGGTTTAAAACAGCTGATTTCCAGCCACTCTTTCTCTGCAACTCGCCATGTTGGAGCAGTAGGGCTTGTAAAAACTAACAAACAAAAAGCATCTGAACAAACGTAAAAAAACAGAACTTCTCTATAGCAGCCATCTTTCCTCCACTGTATGGAAAATCAGTGACAATGGTCACATATGTGACATCAGCGCCGCATTATTTGTTGCAGACTAGAGGTGCACTGATTTATCAGCCAGCAGATTTATTGGTGCCGATTTCCTTCATTTTGGGAGATCAGTGATCGGTGGATTTTTACATGTGAAGCTGATCTTATCCACCGATCTTATCTGGTTTGGCAAAGCTCTAAGAATCAATCACTGTCCTCTGTTGCTCTCCAGTGAGAAAGGTTTGACTGACAGACCGGCCCTCAGGTTATGTCTGCATGTTTACGGTTAACATTAGTGACCCCACTGTGTCCAACTCAACAACTTTCTTGCTATATTGAGCAACATTTGGAGCAGTAAGCCACATTTTTAGTGATATTAAACAGAATTTATGTGTCGATGAAAAGCAAATTGTATAAAAATCTATTTGGATTCTCAGATATCCAGTTATGGAAAAGGTCTAAAGCCTGCAGGGGACCTGAAGAGATCACTGGTCCTGATAGTTTAAACAATGTTTTTCTATTGTTATATGCCGCATTGTAAAAATGTGTGCAAATCTTGCCCTGATGCTCTTCTGATCTGGTTAATGCTGCTTGCACTGTTCAGAACAGGCTTAGAATAAAAACGGAGTGTTAGCTTAACCCTGCAACAGATGTGATAAAACGCCCTCTGACCTGGATGTTGATCTTTACTGTTCTAGTTGCAAAGCACATCAACTTCTTAGCTACAGGATTTACAACCACAAGAGCTGTTAGCTCACAACAACATGGTGAGTCCCTGTCCACTAAAAACTTTTATTGAAGTTACTTATATTTCAGTTTTTGATCCTAATTTTACTTTTGTGTTGACAGATGAAGACATCAGCCAAAAGAAAGCGAACAAAAAACAAAACGGACAACAAGACCGATTGTGACAAAGAAAATGTTAGTAAGACTTTGGTTGTTCAGTCATCATTGCTTAGCATTTGTAAAATAAATGTCTGCATCTTGTATAGGATTAATGAGCAGCTGCACATGTTGGTTATTATTATTTTTTAATATTTTGTTCTGTTCATCAGGTCAAACAAGTTGACGTCTCCAGTCCACCTAAGAAAAAACGGAGCGTATTTCCAGGCGTCCAGGTGAGCTGCAGGTTCAGAAGATACTGAAGATTTTTCTGCCTCCATTTAGATCAACAACTGTCACCTCAGTGACCTCAGTGACCTCAGTGTGTCTGCACTGAGTGGGAGGAGCTACAAACACAGCACTACACCCCAGGAGAGAGAGAGAGAGAAAAATCTCAAACTGGACGATTTTCATTAGTAATTTATGCAACAAAATCAGAGGAACCATTTGGGAGCTTTCAGGTTTTTAGTTAGCCAAGAACCGCCTCTCCATCACTACTGTAAACACGTCACTGTTTTGAAGACAAACTTACATTGTTAAAAATCATCATTTATAATTATTACTCAGATCTAACTTTAACCCCACACTCTAAAAATCATATGAAAATGCAAGTTGACTCGAAAATTGTTTTTGATTAAACTCAGAGATTAAAGTTCGTTAACTTAATCAGACAAGTTGTCTAAACATTGTTTTGCAAACATACAGATACATAAAATTATTATTTGCCTTAATAACGTTCACTCATAGTGCAACACAGGATACAAAAACATGCCGCTAAGCACCCTGGGAAATATAGTCAGGACAGTTACTGCTGAGCACGTGGTGCTTTCAGGTGTCGCCAAACTCTCCAATAACACAGAAAAAAATTTATTTGATTTGTTACTTGTGACTTTTCTGAAAGGAAGATGCCAGAATAATCTAAAAAATCTCTAAATGTAGTGACAACGTTGCCAGGTTTCAAACAGGGCTCCTCCATCTGGGAGACAATGTGTGATGCATTTCTTTAGTCACTTAAATCCACCCTAAAAATGTCATGCTTAAAATATTACAGCAAGTATTTTACATTTGAGGCTCAAATTAGTGATTATTTAATTATTAAGTATTATTAAATATTTTAAGTTTTTACTTAAAAACACTCGTTTATTGAATTCTTGGATCAATCACAAGATTAATAGTTAACACCACTTACCACTGTAACACAAACTCACACATTTAAGTTCAAAATATAAAACTTGCATGATTTTTTTCACTTAAAAAATAGAAGTTCATAGACACAACAGACTGAGGCTCAGATGTTTTAAAGTGTACTTGCTACCAATAATCTAAGACCTGCAATGTGTTGCAGAGTCAAACAAAGACTCCTCTGGGGACCAACGACTCCAATGGCAGCAGGTGTCCGGTGAGTAGAAAGGGAAGCAAAGGAAGATTTAATATGTAGCCTGGAAATTAATCTAAGTGTGATTTTTCAGCTGGACAATCCTCGACCACATCCAGTGAACCCCGGTGTCAAGAAGAAGGAGAGGATGACAGAAGAGGAGGGTTTGAAACGAGACCTGAATGCACAGCGGTCTGAAAAAAGTCCAGAGTCCATCTCTCCATCCAGAAATAGGGTTAACATGTATTTTCCAAACATATATAAAGCACATTCTCCAACAAATAAAGAAGTAAAGAACGATGTAGAGAGTGAGAGGGGAAGAGTTGAACCGAAGGCAGATGAGCCACCAGGCCGCCAGTTTGAATCAATGGTTATCTATAAACGTCTAGGTGATTGTAAACTGGAAGCACCAAACCTGAGTGACGAAGAGTTTCTAAGTCTGCTGAAAGAAAGAGAGGAATCTGTTTGCAAAATTGTTGTGCATGGTGTTTCCCAGGGAACAGGCTCCGTGTGGTTGGGCAGCCTCATCTGGACAAATGCACATCTGTTCAAAGGTTGTCTGGTTGGAAGAAAGTTGCTGGATGACATAAAAGTTTCTGTTGATTTTGAACTAGAAACTGTGAACCTGTCGTACACTGTGGAGAAAATATTTCTTGACATTAATGAAGAGCTGGATTACGCCATATTTAAGCTCATACCTGAGGACCCAACAGCAGAGAAAGTAAAGTTTCCACCAGGACTCCTTAAGAGACTCGGTCCAGTGCCACAGAGCGGTAGAGTCGGGTCTATTGGGTTCCCTGCAGGGAGAAAGAAGACCACCAAACACACATCTATTGTCGATGTAGAAAACAGGGAGCAAGCTGTAAATGATCATTTAGCTCAATACAAAGACTTGATTATCACCCAGATGTCAATCAAACAAATAATCACGAATCAAGGCATTGGTGACATAATGAAAAGTGGAATAAGAGAAAAACAGGTCATAACCTACCGTTGTCCCATGTATGGTGGAACATCTGGTTCTCCAGTTATTGATGGACATGGCCAAGTTATTGGGCTGCACACTGGAGGGTATGACTACGGGTTTCCAGAGTTTAAAAACGGTGTCATCGAGTATGCCATCCCTTCGCTCACAATATTTAAAAAGTTTGTGAGCAATCTAAGGAAAAGAGGAGAAAAGCAGCTGCTGGAAAGAATTAGGGAGGAAGTATCTGATAATGATTACCTTACAAGGTTGATGTTCAGTCCTGAGTAGGAGTGGAAAGGTCTTGTTGTATGAGATCTCATATTAAACATCACAATATTTCTTACTGAGGCGACTCCCATCTCATGAGCGACCTTTATGGTCTAAAAATCTGCCACTCTTCTCTTTTGCTCTGCCATGACAGAGGGCCAACTCATACCAATCATGTCTGAAATAATCTCCAGTGACTTTTCATCCATCCCCCCAAAAATCGATATTGACCAAAACTGGAATCACCAGGTTAGGCTTTTTTTTGTGGTTGACAATCAGCCAGAAAACTGCAATCAGTGTGTCCCTAATAATGATGGGGTTTTTTTTCAATTCCAGAGGAAAAAATCTCTTTACATAATAAATGTTTTACAGTTATTATGTAAATCATTCAATCTGATGAATGTTTTACATACTATATGGTAATTATCTACAGCCAAACCCACAGCCTGCCTGTCAGTGTGCTTTAATAATGGGTCCAGATGATCCCAATCCAGGAGAAACATCCAGGAATCATTCATGTCTCCAATATTTGGTATGGTTTCCGACAGGATCATTAGTAGATCAACTGGTGATCGACTTCAGGAAGAACAAAACGGACATCCAGCCTCTCACCATCAGTGGGACCTGTGTGGAGAGGGTCCCAGTGTTCAGGTTTCTGGGCATGGAGTTGGAGGACAAGCTAACCTGGAGCACCAACACCAAGGAGCTGTTGAAGAAGGCACAGCAGAGACTGTAGTTTCTGAGAATACTCAAGAAGAACCGTCTCCCCTCAGACCTGCTGCAGGCCTTCTATCACTGCTCCATAGAGAGTGTGCTCACGTACGGTCTGTGTGTCTGGTACGGCAGCAGCACATCCGCGGACAAGAAGGCGCTCCAGAGGGTTGTTAGGGCAGCAGAGAGAACCATAGGCTGCCCCCTCGCCACTATGGAACAGATTTACACTTCCAGGCTCCACAAGAAAGTTTTGGACATTTTAAATGACTCTTCACACCCTGGCCATGGTCTCTTCCAGCTGCTGCCATCAGGCAAGAGATACAGAGCAATAAAAACCAGGACAAATCGCCTAAAAAACAGTTTTTACCCGATGGCAATCATGGCACTAAATTCAAAGGCATAAGAACTGCTGCTCTTGACACCACTTTGTTAAAATTTATTTCTCATTTTGTACTGTTTATTTCTTTATCTTTGTATATTATGTATATACACATAACCTGCATCTTAACTCGAGTCGAGCAAATCTCAGTCTCGTTGTAATCTGTTGATGACAATGACAAATAAATCTTATCTTATCTTAGTAAAGCGAGGAACATATCAGGTCAATAAAATTATGACTCATCAGTTTTCTGTACTTTGAATTGGTTTTCTATTGTTTTTTCATCTTCACTCAACGCAGAGCTGCTTCCTGCTCCAAACAGGGAGGCAGTTTTATGTGCAGGACTAGAGTAACTTATTCATGAAATTAAAATGGCTTCCTTCCATGTTTATTTATACTTTCAGTTTGTTTTATTTATTTATTTTTACTGCTTTTTGTGGTATGGTATTTTATTGTTTTATTTTACACCATTTTATTCAGTGGTTCTTCAGTTTCTACAATTGTTAAACTTTGTGTTTTATTTTTGAACAACATTTCAAACATTCACTGCTTTGATGTCAATTTCCGTGTTGAGTTCCTATTAAATGATTTACTCTGTACCTACTGATATTCTGTCATTATTTGGTTTCTATGATAAAAACACCTTAAGGTCCAATCAGCAGCAGAAGGTCAAATTATTCATATCTTCACGTTTCAAATATTTAGAAGTTAATTTCCGCATTATTTCTTCAACTTAGACTTGTCAGATTCAGGTAAGTTAGTGTTTTGACCCATTTTGCCCACAGATAAATCTTGACTTTGGAGATTTATATCTTTAGTCCTAAACCACAAGTCAATTCACAAGCAAGAGAAACTAAACTAAACTAAAAATCTAATATGCATGGATTTTTTTTGGGATATTTTTTACAATTTGCATGAAATTAGTACAGACCAACAAGCAGCAATCCATCTCGGTGTTTATTAGGTACATTGTCGACTGACTCTGTGACAGTAGGTACAAGTTCTTCTCTTTCTCTTTAGTTTTTTATCTGTTAGTTCTCCTGCTCATTGTCTCCTCTCAGAGCGTTGCGGAGACTCCTCCAGAACTCCGGCCTCCTCTCCTCGTCTTGAGGCCACTCCAGGTAGGTGGTGGAGCTCATGAGTTTGCGCAGTTTGCAGAAACGTTTGGGGACGTCGTCCTTGGACAGCGGCTCCAGCAGAATCAAAATGGCAGCGTCTCCGCCGGCCTCAAACAGCCAGAAGTGGGAGAAGTCCAGTTCATAGCGGCACCAGTCGGACTGGACGAAGTTCTCTGAGAGGACGAAGACAGTACGACGACTGCGTTCGATGGCGCTCATGATGTTGTCCATGATCCAGTGTCCAGGAAGGAAGTCTCGCTTGTGGAGACAGAGAGTCAACGGGGATGTTGGACTCTCTGAGTCGCTGTAACCAGATAAGAATCCAGGTCATTTTATGTCTTTTATTATTAATATAATTTGAACAATAAGCCCATTGACCAGGGGAAATAAAAAAACTTGTAAATATATGGTTGGAGACCCCTTGTTTGGCATTTTGAACTTCATGGTGAGATCCAAGGAGCTCACCTAGGAAAATTTGGAACGGTATTTGTTGCAGCTTCATACATCCTATTGCTTCAGTATCACACCAGTATGACTTTGTTCACTGACAGACTTCCTATTGTTACTTTTTTAGTGAAGGTGTCTGAACCATTACGATAAATCATAATTTACATGGACCCATTCAGTTGATTTAGGATACAAGAGCCAAAGCAACATGGAAACAGCCAACAGTCAAGAAAGCACCATTGCAAAGAAAGACCTTTAAAGGTTACCTTGGCTCCTCCATCTCAGGTACCAGAAAGTTTTCCACCCAGCTGGCATCTTCTTCACTGTAGGAAACAAATGCATCAAAGGACAGCAATGGATCTGATTCCTCCGTGTTTCTGTTTCGCCGTCGTCGTTGGGAACTTCTCGTGGCCTTGAGCCAGGCCCAGGTCATCTTCAGGAACCAGAATGCGTGGCATCGCCAAAGCAGGCCTGCAACCAGTATCCCAAGAAGCAGTGCGACCCCACAACTAACAGACACAAACAAAACTGGCTGGCACTGGATGATGGAGAGGCTAATGTGACTCACTGCCTCCCCCTGCAGGTAGAGAGGGGAGTCACAGACATAGGTCTGATGTTTATCTGTTATTTTCACATCTCCACTTCCTGTTAGTTGTGAGCGGAGGAATGTGACGAATCCACAGGAGCAAACAAACTTGTTGTGTCCCGCCTCGAGGTTCTCAAGTCGTCTGTATGACTGAAGGTCTGAAAGGCTGAACATGTTCAAGGTGTTTGACTGTAATGTACAGAACCAAAATGGATCAGCATGGAGAACACAGAGACACAACGTGTTGAATTTTTACCTGGTTTTTACCTGTATCATGAGTGTTTGCAGATTGGGGTATGGGCCCCCTGCTGGTAACCTCAGGAACTTGTTTCCAGAAAGATGGAGCTCTCTCAGAATTGGCAATGTCAACACAAATTCTTTGAGATCATTATAGCTTAAATCCAACACCTTTAAAGAACCAAGAGGGAGGTAAATAGAAAGCATCTTTTCAATGGGAAGGTTTTCTGGTCTTTGACCCAGACTCTGTACCTCCAGAGATTTTGGAAGACAGGGAGTGACGATGGTTAGCTTAGCCCGGGAGATGTTGAGGTACCTCAGGGTGGACGGCCAGGAGCAACTGGTGGGCATGGATCTGTAGCTGGTTCTGCTAACATCCAGCTGGGTGAGCTTGGTGAGCTTGGTGACCAGACGACTCAACGTGGACAAAGACTAAGTAGACAAACGTTCAACAGTTGGCGCTCTGAGCAATTTTACACAAATTGTACCTCAGGTTTAACGCCGACACCTTCAGAAGGTTTCCGCTCATGTTTAAAACTCGGAGCTCCTGGAGAGTTTCGTCGTTGTCACACAGCATGTAAGACAGAGTCAGGTCTGTTAGCAGGTTATCGGACACATCCAAGTATAATGTGTTCACCATCTTCTTGGTTATGTAACAGGATAACAGGAACACCTGAAAGTAAAATGAGAACAGATCTGTGAGGAAAACATTTCTTATTTTCTGAGATTTATTTTAATGTGATTTGCAATGTTACCACACGAAAATACAGAACTCTTCTCACAATGATAGAAAATTATGAATTTAAAATAAAATGCTGTTTGGTTAACATGAATGACATGAAGGAGATGAAAAATTATTTGCCTATTGATCAAACTATGATTTAAGAATAAAAAGCATCATAGCCTGATTCACATTACCACCATGCAGGCAGATGTTTTGTATGTGAAGTGTGATTTTTACCTTTGAGTTAATAATGGAGAGCTTCTTCTGGTGTTGCACCAGATACTGTATTTCTGAATCCATGGCAAACTTCAAAATGTCTAAAATTATGACGTCACTGGCAAAGAACTCGTCCATGCTGCTCAGATCTGTCTGCTTAGCCGCTACCCACCTAGCGCAAAGTCAGGAAAGGCTTTAGCCACATTAAATACTAAATACTCAGGTTTGGAAGAACAGTCAAGGTCAAAGTTATTCATCCATTATTAGTCTCATCAGATGTTTCGCCTGATTGGAATTAGTATTAATGTTTTGAGGTAACCCAGTAAGAGTGCCTTGAATCTTCAGGTTAACTGGTGTCTCTAAATTACCATTAGTTATGCGTTTGTGGATGATTGTTTGCTCTTTATGTCTGTGTTGCCGGGAAAGACTCTTGCTCAGCGACTGCTGAAGATGGACTCTATAAACTCTACAAACTTTCAAGGATAACTGGGTACACACAATGGATGGATGGATAAAGTTTGACTAAAAGAGTGATGAACAGCTGACAGGTTGGGTTCCTACCTGCCCTCGCCTGTCAGAGTTAAACCCACAAAGGAGAAGGATCTGAGCGGGACTCCATCTAGCAGTGCCAGCAGGGAGCCACATGCGTCATCAGACAGCGACACATTATGGAGAGACAGATATCTGGAGAGAGGAACCAAAGGAGAATCAACGTTTGATTAACATTTTGCTCCATTTAAGTTAAAATGGAGGTTATTTTCAAACCTGATTATGTTGATTGAATCTTTAAAAGGTTGAACAGACACATTATGAGCCAGACAGAGGTCTGACAGAGTGAGCTGAGTTTCAGGGTAGGACACGTCATTGAGCATAGCTGCAGCCAACGCAGGGTTTGTTAAAAACGGGCCGTGAAGACTGAGGGTGACATGACCCAGGGGCCAAATGTCCCCAAAAGTACCAGCGTCATACCTGCAGGGAGACAGAGTCAAAGGAAGAGGAAAGACAGTGGATCAAGGGTTTGGACTTTGGTTTTTATTTATTTCCGTGAATAAACTGCTTGGCATTTATTTATTAATTTATTGTTTTTAGCTGAAATTTCCCACACTGCTGGACAGGACATGTAAAGAAAGGGAAGCAAAAAAGCAATAAAGTCCAATGAAAAACAAAGATCACCAGAACCTTTGGAGAACTGTTCATCAAGAGCACTTTAAAAAACTCTGACAATATCTCAGTGCTAGAAAGGGAAACCTAGAAAAATGAGGTCTGGTTACCGGTCCAGATTGTTGGCCTGAACAGTAAGCTCTTCCAGGTGGGTGACTCCTGACAGGTCTTCTCTCCTCAGCTCCTTCAGATCTGGACCTCCAAACATCAGCCTTCTCAGTCTGGAAAGCCCAAGAAACAATGAAGGGGAGCCGAGAAAGCTGTAGGAGACCAAGAAGGACATGAATGGTGATGAGTGTGGCTGGTCTTTGTTTGCCTGGTCTTTGTTCAGGCATTGGGCTGCACACAGGACTGGAGACTGGCATGGAGGCCCACCTTCTAACAGGACAACAACCCTAAACGTTTATCCTGAGCTACAATGGGATGGTTTCGATTTAAACATGTTCATGTGGTCAAATGGCCCATTCAAAGTAAAGACCTTCATCCATCTGAGAACCCGTGGTAAGGCTTTGGGTTATTCACAAAATGTAAAGGATAAACGCCTCTGCGTCAAAGCGTAAGCTGCCCTCCTCACCTGTACGGATTGTTGATCAGGTTGAGATGCTTCAGCGGCTCCAGCTTGTTGAACCACTTGGGGTTGAGAAACTTCAGCTGGTTGTCAGACAGATCCAGTTCCTCCAGGCTCCACAACGAGTCGAACGCTGACGGATGGATCTCAGCTAACCGGTTACCTGCAGGACAGAAACGTCTGCATTCAGAAACGCTCTACTGGTTATTTCAGTTTGAATCCCTTGATTGTTACCATGGAGATCCAGAGCCCTCAGTCGTGAGTGTCCCATCAGGTCATCTTGGGTCACCATGGTGATGTTGTTGAAGGAAAGGTCCAGGCTCAGTGCTTGGTCTGTTACCATGGGAACATGGGTGAACCCACCGAAGGAGCAGTTACAGGAGTGATGGAGGTCGCAGCGCTTGCAGGTCGGCCTCCCATCATCTCTGTTCGCCGTCTGATCCCGGATCAGCGAGAGGAAGAGGAACGGCGCCAGAATCCTCAGATGCTTCATCTCCTGCAGAGAAAGTCGAGTGTTTAAGTTGGTGAACTTGAACACTCTATTGGTGAACGCTCATTTTTCTGTTTCTGCAGAAAAATGAGTCAGATTTTTTTTTTTCATCCTGCAGCTTGTATTACATGACAGGGACGCAGAAGTGAAAGTCTGGCAGGAGGTGTGAGGAAATCATTTCATGAGGAAATCGAGTCTTTTTGGCACGACAGTTGATTATTAACAGCATCCCAAAACACAGAGCTGCTAAAGAGGGAAGTTCTCTGGAGGTTTTTATGGCTTTTTATATGTGACTTAGGAACAATCATTGTGGTTAAATGTGATGTTTAGGGAATAAAAAGGCTTGAACATAACAGGAGAGTCTGACAGTCCAATACAGACCGTCTCAACGTGCCTGGCTATTTTATTAACAGCTGGGAATTCATAAAAACAGTGAGAAAGCAGATGTTGCACTTTGTGGTTAAAGTGCATTTTTCTGAAAATATGAATAAAATTTGTGCAGAAGATTCACAGAGGGAAAACAAATGAAGTGGTGCAAATGCTCAGCTGGTCAGCTTAAGTAACATCAAATGCTTTTAAATAGTTTTAACCTAAAAGACACAGAACGAAGAGACAGAAAAAAAGTAAAGAGGAAAACAGAAAACTTGTGTTTGACCCTATGACAGGATGACCAGCTCCTGGTTAATGGCGTCTATAGATGCTGATTCTGATTCTGAGCAAACAGTTCTGGGCTGCGGTGCCTTTTCACAGCTTCCAGCTGTGAGTCGACTCCATGAAGCATGAATGTGAATAAATTATGCAAATGAAAACTAAACCTACAAACATTCTTCAGGTCGTCTTTATGGTGTGAATTGTGTTGAGTTTGTAATGTGTTTGTCTATTAAAAATGACTAAAAAGGGAATAAGAATCACTTTTTTAAAAACAACATGTGTTTTTAAAAACATGTTTTTAAATCAAAGTACTGAACAAACAAAGTTTGTTCAGTACTTTGAACAAACTCCATATTGTGTCTTTTCTAACGTTATTGCTGTGCATTTCATTTTCTCAACTGAACAATAATAACTGAGCTCCTCTGGAGGAAAAGCAACAAGCTGTGAGATCAACAGGTTGTGTTGGAGAAACTCCCTTCAGGTTAACTTTTATTATTTATCTACTGTAAAATCTGTTTTTCAATAAGAGTAAAGGAATACAGATTTTTTTTTAAAAAAGCATAAAAAATGTAATTTTGATGGATAAAAGTATTTTTAAACATACTTTCTTCAGTACTCAGTGGATGTTTCTTACCTTAGTATCCGGTGAGATGAGATGAAATGGACGACAGAAAGTCAATGAGTCGGAGAATAAAAAGGGTTTTATCCCATCATAAAGAGGAACTACAAGTTCAAGTGTGAAACAGGAAGTGAACAAGCAGATCAGTTTCATAACATGCAGTCAGGAGTCGATGCCCCTCATATGACAGACAGACAGACAGACAGACAGACAGACAGACAGACAGACAGACAGGTGGAAGTGCACAATCACAAAACATGGATTACTTCACGAATCTAATGGAGAAATGTTTCGTAGAACAGTGTGAATACATATTTTCATAGAACCTTTAGGAATAATGAATAATTAGAGAAGAAAGTGTGTTATTTTTAATGTTTTGTTCTTTCCGTATCAGGACAGATTATTCCTGCTCTTAATGAGGATTCATGCCTGTTTTCAACCTGCTGACCAAGTTTCAGCAGGGATGCTGTGGATCTAAGGAGGATCCATCGCCTAGCAACACAAAATGACATGAAAATATATTCGTTTTTTATTTGTTCTTTATTCTTTGCAGCTAAAACATATTTTTGGCTTCTACAGATAAGTACTTGTGGTGTTTTTATTTAAAAAAAAGATTTAAGAACATGAATCCAAAACAAAATATTTCATGTAAAGCTACAATTCATAATTGTTAATTATGAATAAAAAACTTTAGTCATCAAGTAAAGTTGCTCCTTAGGTGATATTATTGGTGGAATAGTTTCAGCATTGTTCTTTTGTATGTTTTTATTTTTTTCAATATGCACAGTGCATCTTTTGATTGTGTTATCAACCTTATTCAAGGCATTACTTATGGCATGTTTTCCAGTTTCTATGTTTCAGTCAGTCCCCTTGGATCATAGTCTAATATAAATTACATAACTTATCCCTTCTAAAAATGAGTGGATGTCTTTCTCAATAGTTCAAACACCAAATGTACCTCAACATGCATAAATACACACAGTGAAAGCCATGTTAGCGCTACTGCAGAAGCTAAAATCCAACATCTTATTTATTTCCACTCTTGGAGGTTCAGCCAATAGGAACCAAGGAAAATGAAATCCAATTGTGGATTGGTTGCTTTGCAAACACCAGCCAACAGAGTGCCAAATAGCATTGCACATAGATATTTCACTTTCCCAAAAATACAGTAAGTTTTTCATGAATAATTTGGTTAAGTTACACAAGAAAGTCCTCAGTGCATCTGATGTTTTTTCCTTCCCCTATACATTCAAGCTCTATTTTGTCAGTCATTGTCTCCTCTCAGAGCGTTGCGGAGACTCCTCCAGAACTCCGGCCTCCTCTCCTCCTCTTGAGGCCACTCCAGGTAGGTGGTGGAGCTCATGAGTTTGCGCAGTTTGCAGAAACGTTTGGGGACGTCGTCCTTGGACAGCGGCTCCAGCAGAATCAAAATGGCAGCGTCTCCGCCGACCTCAAACAGCCAGAAGTGGGAGAAGTCCAGTTCATAGCGGCACCAGTCGGACTGGACGAAGTTCTCTGAGAGGACGAAGATAGTACGACGACTGCGTTCGATGGCGCTCATGATGTTGTCCATGATCGGTTGTCCAGGAAGGAAGTCTCGCTTGTGGAGGCACAAGGAAAATGGCCGAGAGGAGCTGGTATTACTGGGCCGAGAGGAGCTGGTACTACTGGAACCATCCTCACTGGTGAAAAAACAAACAAGAAACCAGATTATGGATCCACTTTCTACTGTGCTTTAAGGGTCCATCATAGTCAGACTGAAGTCAAACTGACAGCGGATGGTCACGTATTACGGGACGCTCATTTTAGCAAAGGGTTACGGTTATAACATCTAGCAGAGTTCCTGTGAAACTGTCTAATTATTCATTATTCCTAAACAATAAACTTCATGGTGTTTTGTTATGAGTGTGGTTTACAATAATGCATTTATGATTAAGGAAGAGAGGATTGACTATTACAAATTCACAAGTTTGGAAAAGGAGGAAATAACGATTGGCAAATTGTAACATCTCATGTTACTGGAAAACAGAAGGCGTCAGAGGGACGTTGACCCACTGCACCGGACCAGAACTCCGGTGCAGTGGGTCAACTGCACCGGAGTGTATTATGGAAATACTATCTACAGATAGTATGGAAATCCTCAAGACCTCAGACAATTGATCCTCAAAATACATTATACATTATATATGATTATACAGAATATACAAGAATATTTATATATTTGTCTGAATGTTTTTCTTACATAAATGCATAGTTGACAGGCATAATATCCTTGTTGGAGTGTAATATGAGCTAAAAAGTTAAAAATACTCACCTCTGCTCCTCCAGCTCAGGTATCAGGAAGTTTTCTACCCAGCCAGCGTCCCTCTCACTGTAGGACACAAACGCATCAAAGGACAGCAGCGCTTCTGAGTCTGTAGTGTCTCTTCTTTGTTTTTGGGAACTTCGCTTTGCCTTGAGCCACGCCCAAGTCATCTTCAGGTACCAGAAAACATGGAGTCGCCACAGCAGAACACATAGCAGTAACCCAACTAAAAGGGCCACGCCGCAGCTCACAGAGACAAACAAAACCCGGTGGCACGCTTCCACCGAGAGACGGACCTGACTCACTAACTCGCCCTGCAGGTGGAGAGGGGAGTCGCAGACATAACCGTCCTTTCTGTCCGTTAACTTGACATTTCCTTTTTGTTTTAGTTGTGATTGGAAAAAGTTAACAAAACCGCAGGTGCAGATGAACTTGTTGTAACCAGCCTGGAGGTTCTCAAGCCGCCTGAATGACTGAAGCTCTGGGAGGCCGAACATATTCAGAGTGTTAAACTGAAAAGAGAAAGGCGTCACATACTGGAGAACGCAGAGTTGACTTTATTTAGAAATACAGGATTCTTTCTTACCTGCATGGTAAGAGTTTGTAGGTTTGGAAAGGGTTGTCCAGCGGGTAATCCTAGGAACTTGTTCCCAGAGAGGTACAGTTCCCTCAGTAAAGGCAAGTCCAGGGAGAAACCTTTGAGATCGTTGTAGCTCAGATCCAGCACCTGTCCGTAATGTTCAGTCAGTTAAGCATATTTTGGTTGTGACTGCTTTGAATTTGCTGAGTTTGCTTCTGTGTGGTTCAGTCTCTTTACCTCTAGTGATCTTGGTAAACAGGAAGTGGTGGTGGTTAGCTTAGCTCTGGAGATGTTAAGGTATTTCAGAGTGGAGGGCCAGGAGCAACTCGAGGGCATTGAGCTGTACAGAGTTCTGCTGACGTCCAAGTGGGTCAGTTTCAGGAGGTTGGTCACCAGATGGCTAATCAGTGACAAAGACTGGACAGAAATGGACAAAGCTTGAAACCAAGAAACTCTGATTCCTGGTAAGTTACGCAGATTTTGCTTTAACTATAAAGACACCTTCAGAGGGTTTCCACTTATGTTTAAAACTCTGAGTTCTTTCAGCGTTGGCGCTCCATGACAAAGCGATTCTGCCATGGTCAGGTCGGTCAGTAGATTGTCAGACAAATCTAGGTACTGCAGGTTCACCAGCAGCTTGGCTGTATCACAGGGCATCACAAACACCTGAAGACAAAAACAACTTTTAAAAGGAATACAAATAATTTCTAATTAAATACAAAAGGGCTTCCTCTACCGGTCTTTAGTTTTGTTAAGACTTTGGTCAGTACCAGAGCCTGGAAACTTTGGAGTGGTTGCTATCAGCACATATTTACCCCACAGTTTATGACGGACACCTTCCTTGGGTAATACAGAAGAAAACCCAGCTGTAGGAACGCAGTGAACTTGTAGACATCTACCACCACAGCATTTCGGAGAAAGAACTCGTCGATGCTTTTGTAATCAGTTTTGTTGGCTTTCTCCCACCTGCCACAGACAAACAGTCAGCTGATCATAAAACATCAGTAAATGTAAGCAAGGAAAAATGCCAAATCATATCTATTCAAAACTAAGTAAAAAAATCAATGCTGTGGACAAAAAAATCCTTTCTGTCACATTCATGTTTTGAAATTCTTCACTGGTGGAGCTTTCTTACCTCTACATGAGTTCAGTGCCTATAAGAAGGAGTTACAAACTTCAACAGATGAGATGCAACTGTTGCCCAGGTTCTTCACCAGCCCCTTTCTAAATCTGAACTAGTGAAAATGATCTGTGATCCTGCGTCACGACCAGCAGGTGTCACTGTCGGTCTTTTAGTTTAATACACCAACACTGCCAGTGTTTATGGAAGTGAGTAATTCACGTTTTAGCAGGTTTTTAAGTGCATTTCTCCTTAGTTTAGGTAAAGCTGGGGGATCAAAGTGTTTAAACAGTTCACTTCACTGTTGGCTGATTAATGGAAATGTGTCAGTAATTTTACATAGATTTGTTCATTTCCAAGAAATCAACATGGTCAAATTATTACTTTTGTTTTTAAAAAATCCTCTAATCATAAATATAGATGTGGGTTTTGTAGCAATCTGATTTCTAAGCACAAACTTTATAGATTAGTGGAGGCAATGATTTACATCCGTTGGGTGTTTGAACATCTGCAGGTTTTGGTTTCCTACCTCCCTTCGCCTTTCAACGTGACGTCTTCCACGTGAAGATAGGAGAGCGGGTCTCCATTCATCACCATCAGGAAGTCGACAAGCGAGGCATCGGACACAGAAGAGTTACGTAAAGAAAGAGATCTGAAGGACAACAACAAAGAAAAGTTAATAAAAGCATGTGTTACTGCAGGAACAAATTGAAAAGAGCATGATATTCCAACCGGATCCTCTTGTTGGCTGACTCTCTGAAGGGCTGGACAGACTGACGCCCAGTCAGATTGAGGTCCTGTAGGATGATCGGAGTCTCAGGGTACGATACATCCGCAAGCACAGCTGCAGCCAAGGCCACGTTGGTTAGAAACGGACCATGGAGGCTTAAGGTGACACGACCCAGAGGCCAAATGTCTCCTAATGTGCCAGAGTCATAACTGCAGAGAACAGAAAAAAGAAAGGAAAAGCCAAATATTAACTATAATTTAAAGGTCACTGCATCATATAGGACGAATGTGGGAACACCTGGCCAGGTTGTTCGCGTGGACAGTGAGGTCCTCCAGCTCCGTGACTCCAAACACATCTGTTCTCCGTAGTTCCTTCAGGCCTGGACCTCCAAACATCAGCCTCCTCAGTCTGACGAGTCCAAGAAACATCGAAGGGGAACCAAGGCGGCTGGACGAGACCAAACACACGGTGAATTTACAAGTTTCTGCTCCTTTTATTACACATCTAACATGATTTCCAACTGAATCATGCTTTAGGTGAGGAACAATCCATGCATGAATAAATCCAGAGGGATTCAAGCATGTTTCCTTTGTAAAAGCCAATCCACATTAAACACATATGAGGGCATACAAGGCTTTTCACTTGTCCCCTCCCAAACTAAATATGGAAACAATTGAATATTCTTACATGTGTGAATGTCTCATACATCTTACTAAGATAATAATTACTGGAAACACAGAGGAACTCAAACGCTCTGAAACTGGAGTTCAACAAGTAAAAAACAAGAAGTCCTTCAGTCTGACTGGTAAAGACTCTATAAGACAAAACGACGTTTTCTGAACATCCAGCCTGTGTGTCGACTAGTTACACGTCACACGCAGACACACATTTTAATGTTTCTACAGGGGAAATTTGTCTGGGACTTCATGTGCTGCAAAAAGAAAATACACATTAAAATACATATTGGACACTTAAACTACAATAAAATAAAAATTACATATATGCTCAATAGAAAAATTAAATCTCACCTTCCCAACAAACAAGCAATCAAACCAGCAATGCACAATCGCACCGTCTGCCTACCTTATTTATTATTCTGATGGCGCAGAGACTAATGAACATTTAAACCTGTGAAGTCTGTAGGTGGGGACTCCATACCATGTGGCAGACGGAAGCCGTTCATATTGTGATCTGAGGATGTGAGCGGTGCAGAGTGTAAAAAATATTTGACCCCTTGCCAAATTTCTTTCTTTCTTTTTTCCTTTTTCAAAGTTCTTACAGTCTCTAAATACACTAACAACAAAGCACTGCTGCTTTTTGATGCCATAATAACAATAAACAATAAATAATATGTAGTAGAAAAGTGTTAATTTTCTGTATCTCTGTTTATAAATGGATGTGTTTTAGTGTTTGGTGTATATAATAATTTTTACAGCAACAGCTTCACATTATATCCTCTAGGTGTCATGATTGGAGAGTGGAGAACATCATCCCGATTTTAAAGTCCTTCCACTGAGAGAATAAACTTTAAAATACTCCTGTTAGTTTATAAATCACTGGACGGCTTAGCACCACAATACATTAAAGATCTGCTGCTGTTGTATCAACCTTCCAGTCTTCTGGTTCTGTTCTGCTCAGCATCCTCAGAACCAGAACCAAACATGGAGACCATGCTTCTCTAATCTGGAACAAACCTCCAGAAAACTGCAGAACTACTCAAACTCTAAGTTTCTTTAAATCAAGGCTAAAAACTCATTTCTGGAGTTACGTTTGCAGCAGCTTTGCCTCTGCGGGGCTCTGAGCTCCTCACCTGTACGGATTGTTCAGCAGGTTGAGATGCTCCAGAATTGCCAGATTTTTGAGCCACTTGGGGTTGAGAAACTTCAGCTGGTTGTCAGAAAGATCCAGTTCCTCCAGGCTCCACAGAGAGTCGAACGCTGACGGATGGATCTCAGCTAACCGGTTACCTGCAGGCAGAGGGGGGCAGAGTACCCGGAAACTGTCCTCAAGTAAGAGTAACACTACTTAAACTTATTCTTATTCAAGTAAAAGTAAAAGGTAGCTGTCCAAGAAATTACTCAAGTAATAGCACAAAAAGTAGTTGGTAGAAAGTCTAGTCAAGTACTGAGTAACTGAACAAGTAAAAGTAAAAAGTACAGCACAGTAAAAATACTCCTAAAAGTATTTTTTTATAAACAAGTTACTCAAGGAAATGTAACTGAGTAAATGTAAATAGTTATTACTAAACTTTTCCTGCTGACAGAAATATCTGAATTCAATTCTACTGGCTGCAAAAACAATAGAAAAGACGCAGCAAAAACAATGGTTACCATGGAGATCCAGAGCCCTCAGTCGTGAGTGTCCCATCAGGTCCTTTTGGGTCACCATGGTGATGTTGTTGAAGGAAAGGTCCAGGCTCAGTGCTTGGTCTGTTACTATGGGAACGCTGGTGAATCCGCTGTAGGAGCAGTTACAGGAGTGATGGAGGTCGCAGCGCCTGCAGGTCGGCCTCCCATCACCCCCGTCGACCTTCTGACCCCGGATCAGAGGTGCCAACAGGAGGAGCAGGGCCAGGGAGCCCGAAGTCAGACGTCTCATGCTGCAGAGTGGAAGAGCAGATCTGTCGAGCTGAGCGAGACGCAGAAGTGAAACGCACACATTGGAGAAGTGATTTGTTAAAACAGGAAAAGACTGTTTTTTTTTTTTACTTTATCATCTCAGGAAGTCTTTATGAATCTGTCCAGAAGAAAACACAAATATCTGAGCAAAACTAGGTTTCACTTTGACTATTTCCCTTTCACTCAGCTCAGGGCCAACGTGAAACATTTTCAGTGAAATAGTATATTTACCACATAACTTCAATATCTGATAAAGGCTTCAGTAAAGCAATAGAAACGTAAAATGACCTAAAATTCAGTAATCAAACTATAGCAGAATTAAACAGATTTAAGCTTCACAAAAAGGTGTTTTCTAAATGATCAGCTGAAGAACGATGTGTTTCTCTGGTTCCACTTTCTCTGTTTCTGTTCACATGCAGATTTTCTTCGGCTACAACAGAAATAATTACGAATATTTCTGAATATTATAACAAAAAGAAAAAGTGTGATTCAAGAAAACTAAATTGTGAGCAGAAACAAAAAAAGAAAATTCCCATGAATGTTTGCATTAACGCTCTAGTGGACATGAACATCTCTGTTCTGACCTTTTACACACATTTAGCTACTTCCACCAGTGTGGGTGATGTTTTCTGCTAATCCTCTAATCTTCAAATTGTTTTTGTGTCCCACGTATGATTCTTGTAGTTCTACTTTATTTTCTCTCATTTGATCTGCTCAGCATCAGTCAGTAAAATTCATAGACAATTTCTTTTTTTGAATCAAATGTGCTCCAGATACGACCCACAGCTGATTTTGGACCAAAGTGACGCGTCCTCATTACTTTTGCCTCTGGCAGTTCTGGTGTTTAAAGCAGATATACCTAAAAGTAGTTGTAGATATACCATAAGTAGTTGGTTCATGTTTGATGCTTTATATTTGAGTGCTGTTGTAAATCCATTCAATTTTATGCTGCAATTTATGCTCGGCTTTCAATTGCTATAACATTACCCATCAGAAAACATCTGACACAGAACCATACCAGCCTTGGTTTAAATATTATTTTAATGCTGCGGTATCTGACTTCCACCTGGGTTAGAAATCAATCTACTGATTTTTAATCTCTTACTGATTTTTAATCTCTTATCACGTTTAATAGCTTCTCTTTTCTTTTGTTCTCTATTTGAAACTGTTGAATGATTTCAGATGCAATCACATTTGTCACAAAGTGGAAAACACGTCTGCTGAGATTCAAAGTTTTATTTCATGCCAAGAACATGTCTTACCCAGTTTGCTCCAGAGTAGATTCTCCTGAAGGAGTAAATATTAAAGTCTAAAACTGAAAGTGGCAAAAATAATGAGATAAGGGGATTTTATGGTTTCAACAAGAGGAAGTTAAATTCTTCACTGGCATCTGGAAGCAAGACTAAAAAGGGGTAGTAAGCATGAGAGTTAGTTTGTGGAGGAAACATCCTCCAGTGTTATGCAAACTTAAAATAAGTTTGACCAAATCACTTAAAAATACAGAAATTGGGCGTGCCGTGGTGGCGGAGGGGTTAGCGAGGCATGAAGAGGCAACGTGGCCTCGTCTCGGATGTGGCGGGTTTGACTCCCAGACCCGACGATGTTTACCGCATGTCTGCCTCCTCTCCTTCCCCCTTTCCTGTCAGCCTACTTTGAAAAAAGGGACACTAGAGCCCACAAAAGACCCCTGGCTGGGCGATAAAAAACAAATACAAAAAATAACTTTTCAACTAGAAATGATTTTTCTACCACAAAGTTAAGTGTGAAAGCAAAGTAAAGCAGCCAGAGGTTGTTGTAAACTGTTTGGGTTCCTGTAACATCATATGTAAATGTCAGGAGGCACTGGACCATAACCCTAATGTCTGCTTTAAAGCCTAACTGACAGGATTATTATTACTGGTACATACTCTTTCTTTCAAGCTTATAAAGTCAAGATTATTTATTCATATCCCACTTCTCAGCAAAAGGACATTTCAACATGTTTTACATGGTAAAAATACAATACAGTGAACAAACAACAACAAAAAATAAACAAACAAAAAACAACAACAGAGGAAAAGTAAGGAGAAGTGATGTAAAGTTGTAATCCAGATCAGAATGAATTGATATTCTGGTTATTATAAATCAAAGTGAACTCTAATCAAATAGGTTTAAAGGAAGTCACAGTTTCCAGGAAGTTTGTTCCAGATTAGTGGAGCCTGAATGTTGCTCTTCACATGGCTGACTTTGTAATCGTCTTTATGTGTCTTTGAATGTTCAGAGCTGATTCTCAGCTTTATTTTAGAAGTTCAACTTTAAACAATTTCTCTTTTCTGCAAAACCTCTCACTTGATTCTAAATTTGATCAGTTCTGCTTTTTGTTTTAGTTCCTGCAAAAACTATTTATTAATGATATTGTAATTTGTTGAGATGCATCACTAAATTTCTGTTCCCACAATAAACCTCAGGGTGATGTAGACTTATAGGTTATCTTTGGAAATATGTGAAATAAACTGTTCACAGAACATTATCTGCATATTTCATGAACATTTTGGGGCAGACAAAAAGTAAGAACTTGGTTACTCTGTTATGGAAATATGCTGATTACAACTTCAAGAGGAACATTTTCAATACTTTCAATGATAAATTACTGATACTTTATACAAATTATGGAAAGGTGTCCACTCTGCTGAGTTTATTTGGAACATTTTGCAGATGTTGAGCTGCAAACACAAAACTCTAATACAGGTTTCAGCCATATTTAGCAAAATAAAACAAAAACTGACCCATTTTTGAACTCATACTGTCCTTCTGCTTCTCTGTGTGGATTAAAGAAAACAAAATGTTTCCTCATTAAGTGGCTGAAATGCTTGTTAGCACAGCTTTGTGGATGTTTGTGTGGGTTGTTGTTTCGTCATGCGATACTTTTACCCTTTTGGACTCAAACAGCAGTGACTCTGAAGTGAGTTCTTCCAGGCAGTGACATGCTGTGTTTAACTGAATGTGCAATGAAACTCTGATTCATCATTGAGATCATAATGAAGTAAATCAATAATACAAATTCAGAAAAACTAAGCACAAATATTACATTACAGAGAGGATGAACATTTATGTTTAAATGATGCAAGGCAGTGTGTAACTGTAAATTAATCTGTCTTCATGGGTTTTATTTATAAATGCTTCAGTGACTATGAGTAATAAAACTATTCAAAAATACTGAAACCCCCCCCCCCAGAGTTTATAGATAATTTTATCCAAAAGAAGTCCACATTTCTAGTTCCTAACTCAAAACCATTAAAATGTTTGTTTTTCTGATCCATTTAGCAATTTATGGTGATATTTAGTAAATTTAGACATTATTTGCTGCAATAATTACAGCATTTCAGTAATAAAACTTAAAAAAAATGTTTTCCAGTGAAAATTAAAAAATGTGAGTCTTTTGTGTCTAACGTTTTGCTCTGTATGCACATATTTTGTGATATCTGTTTTTTTTTTCAAATTACTTAGCGACATATGAAGTAATAATGTTGAGGCTTTAAAGTGTTATGATTATGAAAGTGCATGTGCAAACCTAAAATCTTTCACAGTCTTCAGTGGGAAATATCAACAAGTTGGACAATTGAGGAAATAATTTTGTTGTCTCTACATGTAAATGTACTGTAAACATTTTAAGCTGCAGAAAATGAGGAATGTGTGTATTTTGGCTTGCTGCAAATTTAAAATTACATCCAATCTGAAATAAAAAGTATATTTCATTTATTTCTGTTTAATTCAAAACATTTCAAGTGTTTTGATGTTACATCACTCATCAGACTGACAGTAAACCTTTTTGTTAAACAAATTGTGACTCCTTGCCCTTTTGTTCCTTGACTGATTTCAGAGCTGAGTCAGGTTTGGTTGGACCGACCGCAGCAGACGGTTACTGATCAACTGCAGCAGATCAATAAAACCCGGGGGAGGCAGGTGGAGCAGAAGATCAGAGGATAAAAACCTCAATAGCAAAGACCAGAGGGTCAGAAGCAGGAGGCAGAGAGAGGAAAACGGAGAAAGATCACAAAGTTGATGATGAAGACGTTGCTGGTGCTGTACCTGTGCCTCTATGTCACCTGGGCTCAGGAAGTCTTAGAATACGACGACTACGACCCCGTGAGTATTTTAATGTCGGACAAATCTGTGAAATCAGCCAGAGGAAAATAAATTCAAGTTGTCTCTGCTTATCAGTAACAGTAATATTAAAGGCTTATGTTGTTCTGATTATTATTGCTAAAACAGATTATGCATTTTATGGTATTTATTTTGTTCCTAAATGATTACTGTTTATTGATTATTGTTTCAATTAAAAGGTCAATAATGGGCTTTCATTAATGTGGGTCATGATGTCTGATAACAATCAATCCAGCAACCAAAAAAAAAGTCATTAAATCATGTGAAGGGACTAAAAAACAACAAAAATATTCTGGACAAATTGACATTAATTTAAAATTGAAAGAAACAATAAAAATTTTCAATTCAAACTAAATATTTTTTCAAGTGAATGCTGTTTCCTTCATGTTTATTTTTTCAGTAATTCCTGTAAAAGTTTTAAAGCATTTCTATGTAAAAAATATAATCGTAATTAATTATAAAATAAAATGAATGTCCATCCATTCATCCGTGTTGGTGCTAATCTGCAGTGAACGTTTTGGGCGAATGAATTTATGGATTCATTATGTAATTTTTCTCATCTGTTTCAGGGAATCAAAATTTCAGCAGCATCATTAAATAAACAATTTCAGACATTTTAGTAATATTTTAAAAAGATTGTGAAATAAAAAGTTATTTAAAATTGGTGATGGTACTAAACATTTATTACGCATTTCTTTAAATTTTATTTGATCATATTGAATCATGCAAATTAAAAAGTTATACAATATAGAAAAAATAGAATCAGAAAAATTCGGAATTTTTGCAAATAATTGATAAAAACAATAGATGTAAACTTTATGGTTGAATTTCAGTTTACTGAAGTATAATTATATATATATATAAACTTTAATAAATAGCTAATTTCTTTTAGATCATTCGGTCAATTATGTCTTAAAACTTCACAGTTAATACATTTTTCTCCACAAAAATTGGTTTTACATCAGCTTTTGATGCAATCAAAATATGCATTTATCTTTTTGTCTTATTAATCTTAGTAAACCACACCAGAGAAACAGAGCACCAATAAACACCAATAAACACCAATAAACACCAATAAACCAGATTGAATTCCTAACAATTATTCCTAATATTTCTTCACAGGACAACAAGGCGGCAGCAAAGAACACCACAGTATGTAAAACCATTTATCTTGAGGAATATGTTACCTTTGATGAGAACTATGTAATATTTATCTTTAACATGATATTAACTTTGTTTTCTGTGCAGAGCGAAGGATCAGCCGTTGATGCTCGAGGTCATCGGCCGGTCAGCAGTGGCAGAGATTCGTACAGCCCAAACCGATACGCCCCTCCACCAATCACCTCAGGCCAGAGGTAAGCCCCGCCCACAGCCTCACCTGACTAAAACACTCCAACACCTGGCATCAGGATGAATGGAGCGAATCCCACATTATTTATACTCATTTTACTGGTGACCCACATTAAAGAGTCAATATAGAAAACTGATCAAATCCAGGAAACACTGAGAAAATGTTTGAACAAAATTATTAAATAGTTTAATTAAAAGTTCTATTTAAATTTAGGACATTATATTCCTATCTGGACATCCTCCTCTTACATCAGGAAGCCCAACTCCTGTTGTTTGCATAGGAGGAAATAAAATATCTTTCTGTTTGAAGGCAATAAAAACTAAATGAAAAAAGTTTCTGTAGTTTTTCTGCATGTTTTTAGAAAAAGGAAATTTACAACAGCTGGGCAAGGCTTTTAAAAGAAGCTTAATGTTTATTTTTTTCAAAATTTATAGAAGCTCTGAAATCTGAAAATAGAAATATACTTTATATTTTAAATTCATTTTCTTAACTTTCAAAATTAAACACCATTTACTACATATTTATCTTTATTTTACAACTCCACAAAGCCCATTATCTGCATCTTTCATGAAACTAAACACACTTTAATAATAAAATAGCTTTTTAATAGATGTTTAAAATGGACTTTACAATGACAAAACAAAAGCAAATGAACCAGTTTCTGGTCTATTTTTAGCCCAAAAGGTTGAAAACTGATCATTTTTTTAGCTGATATTCTCATTCTAGACAAAAACCTTTAAATGTCAGACTTGGTTGGACCATTTAATTTAATTTGTCCAAAGTTTGACCCCAAAAACTCAGTGTCAGAATGAAAACTTGCCTTGCTGTTGTGTTTTCAGTAGGTTGATGGTTTTCTGATGGTTTTCTGTTCAGGTACCGCGGTCGGCCCACCCCAGCTCCCGTCGGCAGTCAGGTGCAGGAGAAAGAGGAGCAGCCTGATGCGGGAGGATGTACGCATGCTTCAGAGGCCTTGGTAGGAAAATACCTTCAGCATTTACGAAACAAGACTGACTCAAGTTTTAACAGGATTTTACATTTTCAGTTTACTTATCGTAGACTGTAGAGTTGATTTTATTTAGTTTATGAGTGTCTGAGAAATCAGCAAAGATTTCAGAAATAAAAGACTGAGTTAGAGGACTTCCAGAAGAGCGTCGTCATTAAGCTGAAAGTTTTCAGAAAATTCGTTGACTACAGGTTAACAATTTAGAAAACATTCGGACCTTAGAAAACAAAGAGAGGATTTTGCTTCAGGCCATTCATCAGTGTTTTGTTCTCCATCAGGGTGCTTTGTGTCCGACTGGCTGCGAACTGAAAAACGCTCTGCTGAAGCAGGAGAAGAACGTCAAAGCGGTAAATTTCACTCATTTTCTTCAAGTTATTCAAATGGAAAGTTTTTTATAAGATCATCTCTGGAGATCAAAGATTCAAATGTGTTCAAGTTTCAAAAATAAAAACTTTGTGATGCAGATGTTAATTTCTGTTTTCTGGATCTTTTTCCCTGTAAGGTTATTGTTGAACTCAAGCCTCAGATTGAGGAATTGTCCCGCTCGTCAAACAACGTCTACAACTACGTCAACGGCATCTCCAACTCTCTGAGGGAGAGACAGCGTGTCTTCGACAGTAAGGATAATTGGTGCAAAATATGATGCTACTTTAAGTTAAACAGTTGTTTTATTTAAAGAGAAACTCATGACAGCAAGACATCCCTGTTTGTGAGGTTGGATGTTTATTTTATCACTAGTTGTCTGCATGTTTGCTGAGTGGATATTTATTTTGGACTACAAATTTCCCTTTAGAAATTATTTTTTTAGAGCAATCTAGGTTGCAGTCTCTTTGTAGACAATCACTTCTCATCTTTCCATTTCCTGATGTTTTCAGACAACAACCAGGCGGTGAGTCAGTACACCGATCAAGTAGAGGAACAACATGCCTACATCAAAGAGACCGTCGACACGATCTTCCCCTCCAACATCAGAGTGCTACAGGTGAATCTATTTTTATGAGTTGTATTATATAAAGAAAAGAACCAACATGACAGACAAAAAAAGGTGATTCTAATGTGAATGGTGTTGTGCCTACAGGGGGTGCTAGACAAGATCAGGCTGAAGATCCAGAAGCTTGAAAAGGCTATCCTGTCCCAGAATGAGCAGTGCAGGGATCCGTGCATAACCAAGTGTCCGATACCGGTGGTTTCTGGTGAGTGAGGACGGCAAAATGTTTTTCACAAAGAGAAAAACAGTGGGTGACAGAATTACCTCTGGTTTTCTTTGATTACCTCCCTTCGTTGCGATCCAGGTAAGGAGTGTGAGGACATTTACCGGCGTGGAGGACGAGACTCCCAGATGTATCTCATCCAGCCGGATCCATTGTTCCCACCGTACAAGGTCTTCTGTGATCAGACCTCCCAGAATGGAGGTTAGAGTGCAACTCATCCAGCAAGTTTTGAGTATTTGTTTTCAGTTAAAGTCACAGTATTTTTCAAAATGTCTTCTTCCAGGATGGGTCCTTATCCAGAACAGGCTTGATGGCAGCGTTGACTTTGGCCGCCGATGGGACGAATATCGCCGTGGTTTTGGAAACATCGCTTTTAAATCCAGCAAACGTTTCTGCGAGACTCCTGGTAAGACTTTAAACAACTGAAAGAACTGTATCCCAACTATGCCATGAAGATGAACATCACACTGTCCTTTGTTGTCATGTGACAGGTGAGTACTGGCTGGGAAACGACCGCATCAGCCATTTGTCCAAGATGGGCCCCACTGAGGTTCTCATCGAGATGCAGGACTGGACAGGAGCCAAGGTGAGTCTTTTCATAAATGTGGTGACTTTTATTCTAATAAATCTAAAGAAAAAGTAGAAATTATCTTTCATCTTTGAATTTACTTGTGAAAAAGTTGACTTCAACTGAAGCTAAACCTTCCCGTTCCTTTTCCTATAAGGTCTATGCCCAATACCAGCAGTTCACCATCCAGACAGAGACTTCCAACTATGTGATGGCCGTCAATGGTTACTCTGGTAACGCTGGCAACTGCTTCCTGGAAGGAGCTCTGGAGCTGTATGGAGAAAACCGCACCATGACCATTCACAACGGCATGATGTTCAGCACCTACGACAGAGACAACGACAACTGGTAGGCAACCAGCAAACACTGAACCTCACAGATGTTGCTTCAACTATTCCTGTTCGTCATCATTTCCTGTCCATGTCTGCTGCTTCCAGGACGCCGGGCGATCCCTCCAAGCAGTGCGCCAGGGAGGACGGAGGTGGCTGGTGGTACAACCGCTGCCACTCAGCCAATCCAAATGGGCGATACTATATAGGCGGAGCCTATACGTCAAAAATGACAAAGCACGGCACAGATGACGGTGTGGTGTGGATGAACTGGAAGGGCAGCTGGTATTCACTGAAGGCCATCAGCATGAAGATCAGACCTTTCTATGCCTCCAGATAATCATGCAAAAGGGGCGGGCACGTGCAACACAAACAGGAAACTGCCAAAATAAAAGACCAGCAGAAGAGTTTTCATCAAGGGATCAAAATCCGTAGTTGATTTGGTAGAAATAATAATATGGTAAAAAAAACACATGCATATTTATACACAACTGAGTTTTAAAAAAATGGTGTAAAAGGTTTTATTCTTATATAATAAAAATATTTTCAAAAGGTCATATTCTTCAAAAGAGGAGAAATCAGATTTGTTGTGAAAACATATGCTGTGATTTATCTTGTTGTGCGTGGCGACGTCGTTTGCATTAAAGGAACAGTGAATAAAACTGTCCTGCGCTACTCAATAAACACATTGAGGAACCTGTGAGTATCTGGGTCGTGTTTCTTTATTAATCCCATTAATTTCCAGGTAAAGTGAAAATGCCACATCTTAATATGAACACAAATTTTGATTAAAAAAAAGTAGAAGAGAAAATATGTTCTATCCATTTTCTCAAAATGTCCGTTTACTAAAAGAAAAGCAACTAAACGTCAATCATGTGTGTAAATAACTATTTAAATACAAAACAGAGAAAAACTTGCTGAAGTCATGAGGTAATAAGTAGATCCACAAAATACACCACACTCAACTTTAACCCTATTGATATAAACTTTTTACAGTGTTAATTTTAACAGGTAAAATTAATTTTTCTCTTTTGTCTATTTACAGTTTTACAGTTATTTAGATTTCGAAACGCTTTCTTTGCTCTGATTGGTCAGCTCTAGTGATCTTCAGCTCAGCTAATGTTCAACACAAACAGTTCACCAGTTCAACTTCATGTCATGATATATTCAAGTCCACCTCATCACTATATCACCACCACAGTTCAACCAGAAGCAATATCGTACTTAATCTATTGCTTTGGGACAAATTTTATTATTAGCAGCTGCACAAAGAACAAAGTCAATAAAATAAATGTATTTATCTTTAAATAAAACACCAGAGATGTTTGAAAAGAGTTATAAATTATTTACAAAGACAGAAATGCCTTTTTCTTTAGGTGAAATAAGTTGATTATATAAGACAGACCACATGACTGTAATAAAACAATGTTACAATAAATAACAAAGTTATATTAATATTTAAATCAAGGACATTATTTAAATATTTATCCTCAAAAACAAGTTTTTTCAAGGCTTAGTAATATCCTTTCTTAGTTCCAAAATGACACAATCAGTAATTTTAAACTAAAAGAATAAGTGATCAGTTCATTTCAATAAATGTATTTTGTTTTGTATCTTTGCTCATTTTCTATCAATTTAAATCAGGCCAGGAGGAAAACTAATAAATAAAACATTAAAAAATGAAAAACTTAAAGGTCGGAGGAGTCTTTCTGTAGGAAAACATAAATAAGTGAAGTCTGCCTGACTTTATTAAGTATTATTACAATGATTCTCCCTCAGCTGTTGGTTCCAGATTAGAACCTGCAGCTCTGAGTGTGTTCGCCTGGTCTGACTGGTCCACCAGAACAACACGGTTCTGTTCAATGTCTTCAAACTGCGTCAGCAGCTCTTTCTGGACCGTCGGGATCGTTTTGTATTCTGCTGGCGGCGGCGGGCCGACGTTCGCCGGCTGCAGCGTAACTCTGGGAATGTTCTGGGGAGGTTTGGCGGGTTTGGTTTTCTGTTTCATGGTTTTGTCCATGAGGCGTAGGTCCGTTTGAAGAGTCTGGTAGCCATGGTGATCGACGCTGAACATCAGTGCCACGCGGCAGGTTCCCTGGCAGGTCCTTAGCTTCATGTCTACGTCCACCTGATGATGTAAGGAGCAAGATGTTAGCAATAAGCAATAAATCAATGAATGTGATGATAGTCACAATGTGATCATTGCATTTGCATGATTGTTTTTCTTGTGTCTTTCTACCAAAAACTGGATAATAAAAAGCCTCAATCTGGTGCTTTGGTCTCAACTATTGTCTTGTTTGAACAACAATTTTGTTTACAGAGACTTTAGTATCTATTTTATTAGTTTTTAAAAGAATATATTATTTATTTTGGATATTTGAAATGTCCTGCAGTTAGAAATTAAAGCGTATTGAGGGTTAAGAGAGTGTACTTGCACTATTATGTCATTACCACTATATCAGATTAAAATTCTCTCAAAATAGCAATATTATAATTTATCGCAATAACTTCTGGGACAATTTATCGTCCAGCAAAAGGTATTATGACAGACCTCTGGTAGCTTTCTATTGAGGTTTACTGCAGAATTTTCTGTCAAAAAGACCAACTTCTCCGTTTTATCTGTAAAAAATTTCACAACAAAATGTCTAATTTTCCTTTCACTTGAAAAATGTGCACAGCTGTATTTACTGTCTTTGTTTTGTGGTATCCTCACCTCTGTTCGATACAGCTCCTCCACCTGTTTCCTCACATGGTCGCTCAACTCCTTTATCTTCTGTGCCAGAAATCGTGATCGCTGTCGTAGTTCTCTGAGGTTCTTGCCCAGTTTGTCTGCACTTTCCACAAACTTCAGTTCTGAAACTAAACACAAAATCCAGTTTTAATACGTTGTTATTTATTCCAAAAAAGCCTAAACTGAACACGTTGTGTGAATCTTAACTGTATCTGTTGACCATGGCTCTGCGGTTAGAGTTGTAGATGTGCGTCATCTCTGCCATGGACTTCTCCATTGCGATTTCATAAACACTTGACTTTTGACAGAACATCTGCAGTTTTTTTTCCACGTCACTTTCCATTTCTGACATCAAACCCTGCAGTCTGCAGCCAGACGGGCATTTGGAGACCTTTGGAGGAGGAAATGGGAGCTGGATGTGAGAAAGTTGGGGCCAGTGGCTCCTAACAGAACGAAAACACTGATCCAGTTAAAGGTGGAGCACCGCAAGGCTCTACCCACGGTCCTGCATTTTTCTTTAGTCATAAAAAGGATTATCAATAAACTAAAGGATATTCACTGTTTGTTTCTAAATCTTTAGAAACAATCCTACCAATTTCAGTTGGCAGTAACTACACATCTATTGTATTTCATTGCATGTTTTCTGTTTGTTTACTGTAAACCACAAAAACCAACTCTGGTTTCAGTTATTGTTCTGTTTAGAACTGATCAATAACTGCCTAAAAGAGCACTTCCTCAGACTCAAACTTCTTACCCAATCATCATCTGAACACAGAGAGAGATGTGATCCAGTCGAGCACCGTTGCATCCTGTACATGTTGGTGCCACTTGCAGAGCGGCGGCCATCTTGTTTCTGCTGTTTGAACCTCTGACACACTAAAGAGGAAGAGAAAAACAAGGCAGAGGTCGGTTTATGTTTGGACAAACCAAAAGAAGACGATAGCTGTGTTTGTTTTTGTCTCTTGGTCAGAGCAGAAGGATCTTTGGACCAGTCAAAGATCGTGATGCTGTTAAACCTTTTCAGTATTTGAGTTGCATTGACATAATATGTTTTTGCCATCCTTATCTTATTAGTCCATTAGGAAATTAAAACACTACATGCAACTTTATAAACCCGTTTGAGACTAAATGTGACATATAAACAAATTTTACTTCCTTCAATCGGTTCCAGCTTTCACAGCAACAAGAACATAAATACTAAGATATAAAAACATAAACATAAAAACATAAAGAAAAAAGAACATAAATACTAAGACATTCACTTATTGTATACTTTAACACTAAAGCTTACACTTGCACTTTATGTACTTCCTGCCACAAGGTACTAATACTTAGTATATCTTGATCCATGTACAGACTCATGCTTACATTTAGTTTATAACAGAGATGACTCCTCTTTTGTTGATATTTATTGATCTGCACTTTTCTTTTTGCCTTTCTTGGACCTTCAGTTCTCAGTTGGAGACACCATTTTGTTTACATTTTTTAAGGAAGTGCACTTTTTCCTCTCCCATTTTTGACAAAGAAAGATTTGACTTTTTAGAGAATATTGCTTCCATTTTTACATAAAAGTCTTGGATCTTTGCTTTTCATTCAAAGGGCTGCATTTTATAAAGGATCTTATTTTAAAATGGATATCCATAAATAGACTACATGGTATATTTTTAAACATTATGTTCCCATTTCTTTCTTGTGATTTTGTAAGAATATAATGAAGTGTACATACAGTATTCAAGAATACTTTAAGTAGCACGTTAGCTTTGGATGATTTTATTTAGATTATTAACACATTAGAGTTTCTGTAACGTTACAATTTTCAAAAAGTTTTTAAGTTGGAAAAACAAGACAACAAACAGCAGCTGAAGTGAAAACAGAGTCTTTATTTATTGATCAGATTTCATTCTCTGATCCTCAGAGTTTAACAACATGGAGAACATTGGGTCACTTTGGGAACATTGGACAGTTCAAGCTAACAGATCGATGCAGTTCAGTACATTGGTTAACATTGTGTTGAATGATTCACCAACAGGTGAACCATCAGTCACATCCTCATTTCTGTCTTCATGCAGTAAATGGACAAACTTCTAGATGTTTATGAGGTTTAGTGATTGGATCATGTGTCAAACTCGAGGCCCGGGGGCCAAATCCGGCCCATGTTAGTGTTTTATGTGGTCCTCTAGTTTCCAGAATTAAATCAATCAGTTCCTCCAGAAATTTAAGCAAAATCAACAAATCCCTGCATGTTTTGTACTAATGCATAATTGTGAGTTTATTGCAAATTTTCTGCAAAAGTGGGTTTAAGTGATGCTAACCCCACCTGCAGGTGGCAGTGTTTCTTACTTCTACTACTCTGCTGCCTCAGCCATGATGTAAAGCTATAGTTCATGATCGATACTGGGAGTCATAAGTGCAAAAACTCTTGCAAATGTATCTAAATTAGAATATTGTAAGAGGTTTTAACGATATATTCTGGTCTCTTTGAGAACATTCCTGATCCTGTTTTGGCCCAACATGAGTTTTCCAGCCCTGGTTTGGATCAAAAGGAGGCTGGTCGGAGGAACATCCGCGCCGCCTTCAGGCTGTAAGTGGCCGGTTTAAAAGTGGGCCACACTACGCCATTCGCAGTTTTGTAAGGTGTGTTTGTTTCTGGGTCGTATGTTCCTTTGTAATAAATCCCGTTTAAGTTCGCCGCCTGGCAGCTGTTGTACCACCACCCGCCGCCGTACGCCTCCGCACAGTTCTCCCCCGACCCGTCGTTGTCTTTGTCGAAGGTGCTGAACTTGACGCCGCTGTGGGACGCCAGAGCGTCCCCGGCGTCTCCGGTGTACCCGGACGCCTGCAGGGGGAAGCCCTCGTCCTCGGTGCCCACCCTAACCGTGTACTCAGCCGTGGCTACGCCCCCCTCCCAATCCTCCAGCTCCACCTTCAGCATGGTCTCCCCCTGGTTGGTCAGCAGGTGGAGGTTCTGGTTGCCCAGCCAGAACTCCCCCTTCCCCAGAGCATCCACCGAGCCGAAGCCGTCACGGTACTCGGCCCAGGTGCGGTTGAAGCTGATGGAGCCGCTTTCTCTCTGCTGGACTAACAACCACCCGCCCATTATGCCCTCCTGGTGGCAGTAGACTTCCACGGCCGCCGCGGAGCCGGCAGGTTTGATCCTAAAAAGACCGTTCGCTTCACCTTTCAGGTGCTTCTGGTAGGCGTCGACGCAATCTGGGGACAGAGGGGCACACACCGAAGACCGCGAATTAGCGAGGACGGCTTTGGATCAGCCGGCTCAAACTTACTGCAGAAAAAAAACCGCTTCCTTCCTGCTTCAATCATTTTTAAACAGTAAATCTCCCAGTTCTACTCTGTCTGGACCAGGGCTGGGCAATAAATCAAATTCATCAATCAATCAATTATTGGCGCTCTTTCCACCTGGTAGTCTGGTATTCTCTCTTCAATTTGGGACCAAAATTGCAACATTTGTTGCATTTTCAGCTGCTGTGTTTCTCTTTCTCACTTCACTGTCAAACTAAACAAACTGATTAGAAAAACCTGTTCCCCTCCTCGCCTGTGGGGGCGCTGCACCAAGAACTCCTGAAGGAAACAAGAGGACAATCTCTGAACACTGAGCGCAACTTCCTCCTCCACAAAATGTGAACAAGCAGCTTCAGATTTGCCGGCTGTCAAATTTCTCTGTAAGAGCATGAGAGTCTCATGTTTGTTTTGGTTGTATTTACCCAGAATGCCCTGCACTGTAGTCCACTTCCTGCTTTTGGAGCGGTTGCTGGTTTGTTTGGCTTTCACATCTGCATTTGAACCGCACCAGAGTTCACTTCAACCAAACTGAGACCACGATTTTTAATATATTTTGTGTCATTTGTAATTTCTTGTTTAGAAAAGAAATCAAAAAGTCAACTAAAGTCGTAAATCGGATCTGGAGATTTTATTTTTAGGCCATATCACCCAGCCCTAGTTTGGACCATTGGAAACATTTAAAGTTATATTTGTTACAGAATGGGTCGATGTTAAAGAGCTGATAACGGTAATAAAAATGTTATAAAGTCCTTGGAGAATCAATGTGTTAGTTTTGCTTTTCAAAAATGCTAGGCAAACTTTTATGTCACATTAAATGTTTAAATGTGGAAACTAGGACCAATAAAATAGCAGCTTTGTATTCACTTCCTGTTTTTGGTACATATGGCTAGCTAACAAGCTAGCTAGCTAGCTGTCTGGCCGCCTCCTTCCCGTCTCCTACAGATCCTACTCCAGTTCGGTGGTTTTGGTACCTGTTCCTACAAAGTCCGCCTGCCGTTCCACAACCGTGCTCTTCACACTGCGAGCATGGAAATCAGGAATGTCGTCCTCTGCGTTGTCGGTCATGAACGCGCCGAAGTCGGCTCCGAACGGGTTCATCCCGGATTTAGAATCTGCCAATATGCTTCCCTTGGATCCACCGGAGTGGAAGGATGAAGAGGAGGATGAGGAGGATGAGGAGGATGAGCCGGTGAGCGTTGGGAACAAGGAGCCCAGGCCACCCTTTGTCAAGCCACCCATCCCGTCACATCCGGGTCCGCCGCCCACTTCCTCCACCCGCTCCACCGGCCCGTCTTTGGTGTGGACGACCGTCCTCCTGATGGTTTTGGTGCAGCTGACGGTTTTGGTGCTCATGCTGACGCTGGGCTGGCCCTGGAGTCCTGTGCCGTCGAAGTCGCTGAAAAAATCGCCGTCGCCGCGTCCTGAGAGCTCCGTGATGGATTTAGACGGTGATCCAGAAGAGGAGGATGAGGATGAGGATGAGGATGAGGATGAGGAGGGAGACGTTGAGTGGGAAGTACCTGGGACCTTGGAGACGGTGGCCGGAGATGAGCTGGAGCCTTCCTCCTCCAGGATGAACTGAACAGTATTCACCTGGAAACAGAAGAAACTACGATTTAAGAACAGGAGCCAATAATTTAATTATTCTGTGGTTACAAATTCACTCAGGAAGGTTCACACTGAATCAGGCTGAAGTTAACAATAAATTCATCACTAAATAAAATAATCGCATGATAAAATTTTGCTTACAGAGATTGTAAGCATACTTACAATCATAAGTAGTAAATAAAGAAACTGCATTGGTCAGAAAGAAAACCAGATCTCTGCTGTATACTACAAGTAAAACCTTATAACACCTTTAAGCCTAGTTAATTAGGAGCCGATACACAAGCTAACTGCTATAATAACTCAGAGCCATGTTAGCTTGCTAATCGGTACATTCAGGATGAGTGAGTCTTCTGCTACAACTGAAAATCACGATTAGCAGCTGTGACCTCAAACTAAATGGTCTACAAGTAAAAGTTAAAAAAAAAACTAAAAATCTACTAACTTGGAAGTAACACAGCAAGCTAACAGCTAAAGTAACCAGTAGCTAGGAGCTAATTTAGCTGTTGGGTTGCTAGTCTCTGCTTTAACTGAAATATTCTTAACTTGAAATCTTCAAGCGGTAATTTAATCAGAAGATTAAACCTTAATCTAGGAATTAAAGCCCAATTCAGTTGTTTTTCAGTTAATACTGGGATTTATAAGATAGAAGCTAATGTAGCAAGCTAACAGATATATTAGGCCGCACTTTGGACACCCGGTGTTAGACGTTCCTCTGCAGAACCAGATGAGGTTCTGATGAAAAAATCCAGCACTTTCAATCAACAGAAAGAACATATCAAAACCCAGTATGGTACCGCTCTTCGAAATCTGGAGTTGGAAACTAATTTCTGTGAAGTAATTAACATTGTTTTATTATTTTCTGGGATTTATTTCTTAAGTCCTTCAGTTTCTTTCTGCTTAAATCCGACACACCTCTTTAAACGGTTGTTTCTGGAGAACCCAAAGCGTTCCTCACCTGGGGGAACAAGTCCGCCGTCCGCTGAGCCGCCACATCCTTGGATTTGAACCTGGAGTCGACAATCACGTCCTGCAGCGGCCGGCTCTTCATGACGTACAGCGTCCCCACCGTGTCCACGCTCTGGGCCACCTGGGCGTCCAGCTGGTTCACCTGGGGGAGGAAACACATGTCAGCAAAACAGTTTCTGCTATAATAAACCACCAGTTCATTAAACATGATTCTTTTTACTAAATTTGTTCTCTTCATTATGAGTTTTGTAGCTTCAGTTATTTTTTTTGTTGCAGTTTTTACTTTTTTTATGTAACCTGGATGCAAAAATAACTAAGTTTGCATACATTACATAAATCTCAGTAGATACAGTTTATGAATTATGAAGCTACACTGATGTTAGGAGTGCCATATCTTCCTGGGTGTTTACCTGTTTGTCCAGAGCCACGTAGCTGTCCCGGTCCACCTGGTACACGGTGTGAGCGCCGCAGGATCCCTTGCAGGAGCGCAGCTTAATGTCAATATCGATCTAATAGAGGAGAAAAAGTTATAAAAATAAAAATCAGTACAAAGATAAATTAAGTTTTGCTGCTGCCTTATTTTTTTTCTTTCCCAGATTGTGACATTTACTTTTCTTATGGTAAACCAAATAAAAACAGAATTGTAGAGCGTAATTTTAATTATTGTACTTGAGATTTATGATTTAAAACCTACTGATTTAATTCAAATCTGTTTTAAAACAAAAAAACAAACAGCAACGTTCACAAATAAATGAATTTTTTTTTATTTTACAGCGTTGGAGTTTCCTGAATTTTGAACAACTAGGCCCAAAATTATTCAAACCTGACAGGATGAGGTAGGAAATATAATAAAACTATGTAAAATAAAGATCCATTTTAAAAAGATCAGGGTTTTAAATTTTTTTTTTTTTTTAAAGATAGCACATCAAAAATGTTTCAAACTCTTATCAATAACCAATAAAACATGTATTTTCAGCATTACAAGAATAAAAACCTTGTTTTACTGCCAAATGAAATGCTAATAAAAAACAAGCAGACTAATTATTTTCCAGACGTCTGATTGGAGCGTTTGTTGTTTTTGTCTCTGCGTACCTCCAGTTTCTGCATTTCCACCACCTGGTCTTTGACCCGAGCCTTCAGCGCGGCCAGCGCTTTGTGCTGCCTGTCGATCCGGACCTTCATTTCAGTGATCCGCTGACGCAGCGTCTGGGCCAGGTTGTAGTACATGTTGTCATTTCCTGCAGGAAAAAGAGACGACTCACTAGCATCAAACTGGGAAATAAATGGGTACTGATCATAAATCATAAATAAAAAAATTAATAAATGTAATTTTTGAAGGCCTTTATGGTTTATAAAGAGTATTTAAATTTGACCTAACACGCTATTACGTTTAGTTTTCCTGTTTCTACCAAATGTTCACAAGGTTAAAGGCAGTGATGGAGGCTGACCGGTGTCCAGGGTGAGTTTCTCCGTCAGGATGTCGTAGGTCTGCTTGGACACCAGGTCCACGGAGCGATGTCGGGCCTTGTGCTGATCCAGCAGGCTGCGGATCTTTGCGATCTTCTTCAGAAGCTCATGGTCGTTTTTATCCATCAGGCCCTGAATCCTGCAGCCTGACGGGCATTTTGAGTACTGTTGGAAAACGCATGAACAAAATATAAACCAAAAACCTGAAATAATAAAAATAATAAACATTTTCATTTCAGTGGACCTTCAGATCAACTAAAACTTCACAGAATCTAAAAAGAAATGAATAATTTAACAACAATAATAAGCAAGCAAACTAAAATAAAAGCTTTTTTATGTTGAGCTTTAAGCTGCTGACACAAAATAAATAAAATTTATTAGTAACTGGTGTAAATGAGTTGACATATCAAGTTATAATAACTAATAAAAATGTCTTTTTCAGATGACAAACCTGATTTTTTATAAATATTTACACTAAAGACTCAAAAAAGAAAATAAAAAAGTAACAAATAAAGCTAACTAGCTTACCTGTGGCAGCAGTAACTAATTCAGATTTAAGTTTGCAAACAGCAATAGTTAATACGCCTGTTAATATAACCTGGTATTAACAGAGTTTTGGCTATCCGTGGTGAAGTTTACACAAACGTTACTTGCAGCTAAGAAGGTAGCATTAATGTAGCACTTAATGTTTTCTGTGATAGAAGCTGTACAATTGACATTTTTGTGGGGTTAAATAAGAAAACAGCTTTTTCTTAAAAACAAAAGGATGTTTACTAGAATTTAATTAAGTGGTTTACTGACAAAGTGTTACCATAAAAAGCCTAAATAATTAGAAATAACAGGTTTAAAAAGGCTGATAGAGAAAAATCCTCAGTAAGATAAAGTCTAAAGTGCAAAAGCAATCGCTCGAAAATCTCCAACAAATCTAAAATTCATCTTAAAAACACAAAGTTGTGCTAAAGCTGATTGTGCTGGAAAAAAACAAACAAATTCGTCTTCCAAAAGAAATATTGATATTCCAAGATATTTTTTATGAAGCTTATTAATGCAGCTTATATATGAAGCGTTATTAATGCATCGAGGTTTTAATCAGAAAACGAAGAAAATGTTAGTTTTATTGTATTTCATTGTTGGTTGCTTTAAATTCGTCCCTCTGGAAATTAAACAGTTGAAGCCTTTTGGCCTCATATCAGGCTTATTTTTACAGATGTTTACAAAAATCATTGAATCCAATTCGACAGAAGGTTAATTGTATTAAAAATATAATTTTCATATTATTATTGCTGCTTTACCCAGTCGTCGTCCGTGCAGAAAGGCCACTCTCTCTGGGTGGCACATTTCTGGTCTCTGGTGGCCGGTTCCACCGGACGGGCTCCTCTTGGGTCCAACAACGTAGCCTGGATAAAAAACACAAGAGAAACATTTATCTTCTGTTTGGAGACGAATGTTCAGGATAAAAAAAGAACAATTTCAACAAAACCTTTGCATATATTGAACTGTTTGGTTCGTTAAATGTTCACTAGAGCTGTTTTAGGAAAGTAAAGTTTAATGATAAAGTCCATAAGTTTTGTCTCACCTGTGTTATGGCCACAGAAACCAGGCAGAGCAGCAAACTGAGCTTCTTCATCCTTCTGTCGTTCTTCTTCTCTGAAGATCCTGAATGTTCCTGCAGCGCGGCAGTCGGATCTTTTGAATCCTCCTGGTTCTGTTTGTTGAACCTCTGACTCACCAGAAACAGTCAGGGCTGATTGGAGTTGAGCAACAGCTGTTGCCGACACTGAACGTTGCGTTGGCTGTTTTCTGTACTTTGTGTCTCTTCTCTGCAATAAAGTAAACATAAAGAAAACTCAAACATGCTGCTGGACATGCGGGCATCCCAGTCTGTGCTGCTTCAAGGCCAACAGTGACAAACCTCTCACAGCAATTATGAAAATGACTAATCAATATTAGATCAATCACCAATAGGGAAATAATTTTGCATTTATTACTTATTTGTCTAAAAAGGGACATTTCGGATTGTTGTCTCTTTAAACCTGCCAAGAAAATAAGTTAATTTTCATTGAGTACTCACAGTCAGGTTGATGTTCTACCATTATAAAAGTGAAAAATTAAAACCAATAACTAATTATTTGTGTTTTTTTATAAGGTCCGACTGAACAGTTCTGACTTTCAGCCCTACTAAATATTGTATGTTTTAACTCGGAGACAGTTTAGCTGTTAACTTACTATATTAGCTCCTGGTTAGGAGATTTTTATGCACAAACTTATAACAAATATTTTGATTATCGTGCTAACAGCCACTTTAGCTCATGGCTGCCAGGTACTTTAGCTGTTAGCTTGCAATATTAGCTAAATTAACTCCAAGTTAATTTAGTATGGTCTACTAACCTTTTATTTGGCTTATACAATATTTAATCATATGAGAATATGCAAACTTATCTTGAAAGTGCTAACAAACAAGCTATAAAAGCTACATTATCTCAAAGCTAGCAGTTACTGTAGCTGTTAGCTTGCAAAACTAGCTACAAAATGCACAGGCCACAACAGAAGTTATGATAAGATGAAAGCTATCGTATGGCAAGTTTATCATAGCTTCTGTATTAGCATAACTTCTGTTGTTGTGGTTTTTGCATTTTTTGACCCTTCTGGGTCACCATAGACTTTTAGTGTAAGCATTTCCCTACAGGCCAAGTATGGAAAGATTTCACTGATCTAGTTGCAAAGTTTATAAATGATTTATCATGATTTTATTTTTCTGTCAGGTCCTACAGAGATCTGAGTGTTTGCTGTCTTCATAAAGAGAAGATTTTTAATTTGAAGCAGGAACCATTTTTATGAGCTAAAATATTTTCATAAACATAAATATTAAAGTCCACAGATCTTCATTCAAATAAAAATATTGCTGCATCAGAGTAAAGAGAAAAACATTCACACCTGCACATTTCCGTGGGTTTGAATCCGGGATAAAAAAAATAAATCTCCGGCTCTGCCTGTCCGGTTTTGGCTGCATTGTTCCTGCAGGTCTGGAGCAACGTAAGAACGATCTCCTGCTCTCATTTCCAAAGGATTGTCCGCTCCGCTCACAGGCGTTCGAATCAGACACAGGGGAGGCTTGGATTGCCCTGAGGAGAAAACGGTGACAGAATAAATTTTGATTTGTTTTGTAGCTCATCATGTCTCCCTGTGAGCGTCTCAGCCCGTTGAAACACACAGGCAGTGCAGGAATCAGAGTCTGAGCTACAATAACAAACATGTGATTAGCATGCAGAGCAGTTCTAGCTTACAGTAAAGGCTGATATGCAGAGCTTAGAAACACAATGAGTGGAAACTTCATGTAAAAACGATCATGTTAAAAAAAGAATAACTTTCATCCATTCATTAAAATGGCTAAATCTGTCAGTACTTTAAGTTATCTAAGGAAAACAGTTCAATAAATATAATTTATAAAACCTAAAACTTAACCAAGAAACTGTTTCTCTGCTTCATGAACGTAACATGATAAGGGCCAGACACCCTGCCGCCTGCTGATCGTGATACAGGATCAAACAGGGAACAAAGATCTGAAACTGAAAAAATAAATAAAAAATCAACTTGAAAGTGAAAAAAAGACTCGAAACTGAAAAGACAGATTTGAATTTGAAAATAAAAAAATGTGAAACTGACAAATTGCAAAAGAAAATGTTGAAAACATACAATTGAGTAATAAACAATGAACTCAATCTATATTCAAAAAGAAAGATTTGGCTTCATTCCTTTTTATTTTAAACAAACTTTTCATACTTCTCAGATCTCAAGAGCAAAATTTGACATTTGGTTTCAATATTTATTTTTTCCAGTTTCAGCATTTTTTTTAATATTCAATAAATGTGATGACCCTTTCCTGGGTCCAGATGTTGCAGAAACTGAACGTTCAGGTTGAACCGAATGATTCTGCTGCCATCTGCTGATTGTTTGGTGGAACTACAGATTTAGGACCGAAACGTTTCAGCAGTTTTCACATTCTTCAGTGGAAACAGATTTTAAAAAGATTCATTGAGAATTTAAAAACTTTAGCAGTGAAAACAATGATTTTAAATGAGAAATTTTAATTTAAAAAAAGGACGTAACATCTAAATGTTTTGTAGGTTTATTTAGTCAAATATAAGATATTATCTTTGAAGAATCAAACAGTCCTCAAAAGGACACAAAGTCCAGCTGTTTTCACTGATAACTGTATTGTTTACAGAGTAATAATCAGAAGGATCTTTATGATCTAATGTTGCTGTTTAACAGCAGGAACAGCATTGTGCTGCCCAAAAATAAGCCTGCGTAAAAGCACTGACAAGAAGTCCAACAACAGTAGTTATTGATACTTAAAAAAATCTAAAAGAATACATTGTCTACTTATTTATAGACTCCTAATGTTGGCCAACTTCTATCTGTCAAAATTGATTCATTTATTAAAGGGATCTATTATGAAAAATTCCAATTTTTTAATGATTTAATTTCATTCTAAAAACAGCACAAGCACTTAAAGCTGATTTTTGGCCACAAATTCATGTTTTTTGGTGTCAGGAAAACAATCTATGTAAAAAAAACTCCCAATTGTTGAGACATAACCAACGTGCCCTGCCGTTACCTAGCAACCCCACCTGGTCACCTAGCGACCAAAGCTGAGCTCCAGAACGTTTGGTCAGCTGGATACGATGTCTGATCAAACAACAGCAAGTGTTTTGTTGTTGACTAACCGTCCAGAAACCACTCGCTGCTTTCTTGTTGGTTGTGCAGGAGGCTCTACTACTGCTTTTCAAAGATATACAGTTGTATAATTGCAGACAGTGTCTCTTGCGAGTGTAAACATTGAGTCGGGGGGTGTGGCCAGCAGCGGCAGCAGCTTCTGGCCACAACTTGTTTTAGAGCGTCTTGTTTTAGAGACAAGACTGAGCAGCAGAGAACAAACCAGACCTGCAGGCAGCAACCGGAGGAACACAGGATGACGCAACAACACCTAACATTCCTCCTAAAGGTGGCGGTAACCAGGTCGACGGGTTCTGTGGTGAGACGAGTCCTTCAAGAACCAGACAGAGACGCCAGAGAGGCGAAGATCGACTGATCCAAACCAGCCTTACAGACAGAGCCTGAAGGTAGACACGAAGAAACGAGAGGAAACTTTGTTAAGTTTATCGTTTGATGTCTGAGGAAGTTCAGAGAACGGTTTGATGTGCGGCAGGCTGCAGCGCTGAACTGAGGTCTGACTGAGGTTTGGGCTCAGGCTGCTGCGCCACATGAGACAACATCTACAGTTCAGCTCACTGAGCATTACAGAGGCGAGATAAAGGAGCAGCACCACCATTCAACTGTCTGCTAGTAGCTCCACCCGTCCGGTTATCTCTGCATACGATAAGATAAAAAAACAAAACCATGATGACACCACATGGAATTAGGACATTTCTGTTTGTTGCTTGGAGACATTTTGACTCAACTGAAGCAATCCTGCAGCTCTGCATCTGCAGGCTGCAGCTGTAATTTCTGCAAAGCAACCAGAAACCGTTCCTCCTGTTTTAACAAGGAAAACAGCACGAAACATCATAACCGGGACCATTCGGACCAAATACTGGTGCTCAGAACCTGCACTTAAACTAACTGTTGTCAACAGTGTCTAAACACAGCTACACACTGTCGTCTAACTGTGTTTTACACAAACTGTCTGTCTAAAACACACCAGCACTGTGTTTTAGACAGAAACACACACCAGAGCTCAAAGGCTGCCGCAAATAGTCGCCATTTTCGATAAAATCGACCAGAATAACACAAAGAGGTAAACAGAAACTGCATTTATGTCTATTTCTGTTTATTTCCTGTTAAGCTGTTGCAAACCCAGAGATCTGCTTCAGTCTGCATCTGAGGTGCACAAACGACCGCCTCAGACGAGCTCCTCTTCCGTATCCGAGGTGCACAAAGGAGCGTAATCATAGATCCTTCCTTCCAGCAGCTGCTAAGACTTTAGAGCAATAAAATGTTTTACATCCCTGATGTCATTTACAGGTTTTTCATTTCTTGAAAACAATCTGTTGTTTTTTTATGCATAAACATTGTACATTTCAAAATTTATTCTACTCAGTTGCACATTCTTTCAATCTTAGTGAGCTATTTTTATTTTCATTTTTTTATTTTATATCATAGTTTGTATCTACATGCTTCTGTTTACCTTTAACTTACTCCTGTGGGACAATAAAGGATGTTTCTATTCTATTATTCTGTTCATATTTCAAATTCACAGGCTGGATGCTCAGTTTTAATAGACGGTTTAAAGCTTAAATAAAAAGGGTTTTTGTTTTATTTCATTTAATGCCTCTACTTAACAACTTATGGAAAGAAAACTGAAAGCATGTCACCTAATTACGCTGCTCCAAAAGGCACTTCTACTAAACAGTAAGGACATTAATGTAGCATTTAATTTAGAGCAAATTTAACGTAATGTCACCAAGTGAGTGAAAGCTGTTAATATATATTTTTTAATTCCTTTGTTTTCCGGAGATCCATTAGTTAAAGAAACATTTTTATTTCCCTATTCTGACTGTTACTGTTCGTCTTTCCCCGCTTGAGCTGAGCGACACACGGATAGAAATACAGAATAATCTCCTCCTTCGTGTGGCGATGCTTGTCTCGCCGGCTTAGAAATGGTGCGGAGCCGCGGCTACAGCGCAGCTTTCCTCTTTTAGCCTCAACTTCAACGGATACAAAGTGAAAATCTTTCATTGAATTACTTTAATATACGCGTCTGAGCTTAAGATACAAAAGCTCAGACAGACGCCATGCTGTGTCTGTTTTAGCAGCTTTACTAAAGCAGCCGGTCTCCGTCAGTTTAAACTCCGGCCGTTTAACACCGAGTCAAACAAATGAATTAACCTGCTCAAAACTTACCAAGCCGTAATCACATATAACATGTAAGCTGAAAAAACAGCGAAAACTCAGCTCCTCCAACACCAGCGTTTGTTTTTCCGCGTTTCTTCTTCAACTACGTGTAGACGGCAGCCTGGGTGCAGAACTGGCGTTGTGCTGCCCCCAACCGTCCAAAGGTTAGCACTACAGGTGAAACTTTTGATACATTTATTAGCTGCACAGGAACCTAAGATACGATAAATTGGGGTTACAAAGCAGGTAAACGGTTCCGTTCAATTCGTAAATACTTTATTGATCCCAGAGGGAAATGAAATGTTATTGTGATTCATATTACCTCAGGTTCTTCACAGATGCTCTCTGAACGCTGCTCTATAGTGTGACTGGAGACCACAGTCTGTGACATTTTAATGAAAGCTAAATGCAATTTAGACAAGTCAATTATTCACCAACAAGGAAGCAATAAAACTTACAATCTTAAACTTAACTGCTTGGTCAAAGCGCAATAACTCATTACAGTAATTCAAACACAAAATTAATTGGAACGTTTTCCCCAAGAAGGGAAGAATCTTTAATCAACCATTTGAACTTTTGAATCTTTTAAAGGTTTTATTGGCATCTGTAGGTCCAGTAATACATATTCCTCTGCTGTCTCACTAAGGTCATTATAATGTTGCTTTCAGAGCAAAGGCAATGCAACAAGTGCTGGATAAACCATGTAAACATCAGAAATCTCTAACAGTTAACATCACATATAATAACAAACTGATTATTGATTATTTCTGGTCGATATATCTCTCCATCCTGAACTTAGAGAAGGTCAGAATATGGACTGTATGAAGGCATACTAATTCAATTCAGTTTGGTTTATTTATCCATAATATAGAACAATTTCACAACAAATATCATCTCAAGGAACTTTACTAATTAAAATAATAAAATCCAATCGTACAAACAGATTCAAAGTCAGTTTCAGACTCATCCAGATGTCAGTCCTGTTTAAACCACCAGAGGGAGAAAAGAGATCAGTGAGCCTTTCCTCCGCTGGCATTCTGCTTTTAAATGAATGTTTCTGTTAGTAAAGGAATCACAGTGCAGCCTCACTGATGCACACGTCTGTTCACACTAAAACTAAAACATTGAAAAATGCTGAAGTAAATATAATCTGCAGCTGAGTAAACACATGGACACCCAAAACCCAGTTATTTAACTGACACCTGAATTAAGACAATTATTTTACAGTGAAGGAGATGAAAAATGAAGCAGGCAGTGCCAGAGACACTCAGGAACAAAAACTTTAATCCTCTGAGCAGAAATATGAGTTTATGCAGTAAAAGTTGCTTTGGGAGTGTAATGGAAAACTTTACTTTTGACTTTGTATTTTCTTATTTCTGCACACAATAGTTAATCCCTACCACAGAGAAGGGAGTGTCTGTTATATATCAACTAGGTGGAGTAAGCTGGAGCCTTGCTCCGACTGTTGGTATGTAAAGGTCATCTGGAGTGGGAGTGGGAAGAGGATGTTTGGTTTCAGAACATAGATTTGTGTCTGTCTGCAGCGCGGACGAACTTTGTTTATGTTACATTTTTCTCCTCGTTACAAAAACATTCAATAAAATTCTCAACAGATTCAGTTTTTATCGCCCTAAAGGTGATCCGTTATTCTTCCTTGAACCGGTTCAATATAGGGCAGAAAACCTAAAAACTGTACTCAGGTAAGAGCAGGAATCCTTCAACATATTTTACTCAATTAAAAATAAAACATAGCAAGAAATGACTGAGGTCAAAGTAACTGATCAAATTAGCAATCATTTAATATTTAAAAATTACAATAATTTCTACAAGCAACAAAAATTAACAGTAACATTTTCCAAAAAAGTTGATTTGGAAACTTATGAAACTTTAAAAAAACAGCAGGTGTGTGTTTGTGTCTGGTGAATGTTTGGAGTTTGTTCTTCATTCAGTGGGTAGAAAATCCAGAAATTTTACTCAAGTAAGAGTAGAAATACTTCATAATAAAATTACTCAAGTAAAAAGTACAGCGTTGTAAAAATACTCCTAAAAGTATTTATTTTATTTTTATTTTTTTAAAAGTTACTCAAGTAAATATAACTGAGTAAATGTAACTAGTTACCACCCGACTGGTCGATGGACCATGGAAAACATTTCCATTACATTTTGTTGCACAAAGTCATTGTTAGATAATGACTCAGTTCTGAACTCCTTTCCAAATTAAGCAAATAAGCAAATTTATATTTGTAATGTCAAATGGAGCATTTATATGACAATGGAAACTCAACTACTGCAGCAGGTAACCAGACATTTTCTTTTACAGGCATATATATAAAAAATAGAGAATAAAAAGGCATAAAGAAGATAAACATATACTGAGCTGTTGAGTTTAAACCCTGGTTATCTCTGCTGTCTTAAATGACACGTCTTATCACTCTTGAGGGTTAAATAGGCCGTTGTATTAGATGTTTGGTTTTAATTAAGCCGAACTCAACGCACACTTTGGTTGGTTGAAATGAGGCGTGTAAATTTGTTTGCTTTCCCAGGCGTCATTAACTCACAAGTCACTAATTATGACTTGAGCAGTGTAACAGGAAAAGGTAATTACGGTTATTCCCAGATGATAAAGTAAGTGGAATTTCATGTTCAGAGCGTAAATGTAACAAAGACTGAGCGGTGAGAAGAGAGCGTTTAGTGATTTAAACCCCCACAGGCTCCCGACAGATGTCACGTCTGGAAAAAACGGCTTTTATTAACAGGAAGTCATTTGAAGCTTTGCCTGGATCTGAAGATGATTTCAATGTTTGGCGTTATGAGTGAGCGGTCAGCGTTAAACACATCTGGCACGTTTTATCAGTAAACTGCACACGTCCCCTTCGTGTTACAGAACATGACACACTCATTCAGTTTACCTTCAATTACTTCAATAAATCAGAGTAAACACACTTCAGTTTGTTTAGGGGAAATTAAGGGAAATGCAGAGGAGCTTTGGTGAAGAGTATACAAAACATTTAAACAAGTAAACCAATAAAACAATAAAACATTTTTATGTAATTAGAAAAAATGAGAGTTTTAGTTGTTTTAGAGAGCTTAGAAAGAAATCTTAATACTACTGCAGTCCACCAGGAGGAAGTACTGCAGCATCCGTGCTAAATAAATAAACCAATAAACAAAAAGTCAAGCCTGTGGTTTTATGAAAAACTCCCATTTTTCTATAAAACGTTTGTGCGTTGGGCTGAGGAGGTTTTCCTGTCTGGTCTCCTGGGTCAGTATGCTTCTGGTTCCACCAGAGCTCACAGCATCCAACGGTTCGTCATAAGGAGGCTTATTGCATCTCTTATGTAATGGAAACATCACAATTGCAAAGTTGCATTTTTTTGACAGCAGAATATTGAAAAAGTTTTGACCACAGAAAGCTACCTGAAACACAAAGTCTAGATGTGAGGAAACCAGAGGAAATGCTGGGAACCACTGGAGCTTCTACACAAAAGTCAAACCACCATTAAACAAAGAGTTCAGCTTTCTCTACATGTTGTCTCTACAAATAAGGACATTTGCAGCTTATAAATGGTTTGTTAAAAACTTTCACAGAGTTTACAGTGAATACAGACATTAGTTAAGTAGACGAATGTCCAACGCCTACGCTGAGCTCATGAGGAGTGGACTTCCTCTTTTCCACCTGCCTCATCAGTATTCAGGGTTTTAACTGCTTCAGTGTTTTGTGGCAAAACGTTTTGACCCCAATTTTACATCTGGCTGAGCAAACATCTATTTCACAAGCACTCAGGCTTCTCTGACTGCCGCTGCACCTCAAGGACCATAAAGGTTCATAAACTCATTTAACGTCATTGAAAGGCCTTATGAAGCAGCCTACAGATAACATACAATACACCCAACGGTGCCATTCATTACGGTGAAAAGAGCTGTGACTGGGTCAGCTTTCTTTCACAGAATTTTTTTTTTTTTGTCAAAGTCGTACAAAGAAAAAACGTGGAGTTTTGTGACTGTTTTTGGAAATAGGAATAGAAAGGCAGCATTTTTCAGAGAAACCTGGAGGAGTTAGTCAAATCTTCACTCGGATTAAATTCTTCTGACCTGAAAATATACATTAAAGGTCAACAAAACTGAAGCAAAGGCTGAAGAGATTCAGAAAGATTTGACAACGTATAAAGAAAAACGAGCTGAATAATGAGAGAACGATCAGTTCTCAGAGAAGACCAGATGATTTCCATAAATCCCTCTGGCCATGATCCTCAAATGAGAAATGTATCCACCGAGGGTCAACTGGGCCGACGTTTTTCACTGACGAAAGTTTTCCAGTCCCTGCAGCAGTTTCAACAGCTTTACTAACTGACTGGTGGTGTCAAAAGGTTGAGCCTCTGCTGGGCTGCAGCAACGGGAGAAACATCGATGTCTTCTTCTGTTTCATCCGCCTCCATTAACAAGACATAAAGAATGGGTTTCAGGTGCATTCAGTCAAGCAACCAAATAAATCTAGAAAAACAATGTGATTTATTGTTCTTCTGACCTCAAGGAAACTCTTATAGTGAGTAGCCAGGAGGCTTCACTCTGGTGGGAAACCAGTTTGGTCCACTTGTCTTCACAGAACCGTCTTAGTTCAGCCATGTTGGAGGGTTTTTGAGTCAAGACTTTAACAAGCTTCATGGTATTTCTTTATTTTTTATTTACTTATCATTCAGAGGTGGTCTTGCTGGTGTGCTTTGGACCTTTCTGCCAAACTGAATGTACGTAAATCTAAGGTCAGCTCTTGATTTGTCCATAATTCTGAGGTAGAGGGAAGATTTCACGGTTCCGTCCATTAATTTATAGTGAGGAAGGCCAGAGTCCAGCTCTAGCAGACGGCTGAAGGCATCTGATCCGCTTCAATCTCAGTACCTGTTCGCTCTAAGGCAAAACTTTGGTAAGGTTAAATTTAATCGGCTAAAGAAAGTCAGACGGTTCGTTCTCCAACTTCAGAAATCCCTTGAGGTAGTCAAGTTTCTTGTTTGATCAGATCTTGTTAGTCATTTCCATAGTATGATTATTAATTATCGATTCTGTTGTGTCTAGAGGCAATCTAATCGTTCAGTTTACAATTTAAGCTTTATTACCAGGATTCTGCAAATTAAATATTTCATAGCATATTTCAATCATTCCGTTCATACAGTTTAGGCTCCGTTTCTCACCTGTTTTTTCTTGTACAAAACGCGTCCCACCAGCTTTCACGCACCCAGTGAGACTTTGTCTCCCTCATTCTTCCTCTGGCTGAGAAAGACTTGGTCTCTAACGACGGTTTCTACGTTGTTTCCCGCAAATAACCTTAAAGACCTGATGCAGGACTCGTTGAAAATGTTTCCTTGCTTGTCGTTTTTACCTCAGATTTTGGTTGATAAGGCAAAAATGACTCAAAAAATGTTTTGGGTAACGGGTTGAGTTCTTCTTCTTCTTTTCAGTTTTATTGGCGGTTGGTCAAAAACAAAAACAAAAAAAACGATAGGTAAGCATTACCGCCACCTGCCGGTAAGGAGTGTGAACATCAATACAGACATTAATGGCGTCTGTATTTAGGTACACATACGTATGTGTATATACATACACATACTTATAGGTATACATACTTTTAAATAAGATTAAACACCCTGGTATCCATCCATCCATCCATCCATCCATCCATCCATCTTCTTCCGCTTATCCGAGGTCGGGTCGCGGGGGTAGCAGCTTCAGAAGGGAGGCCCAGACTTCCCTCTCCCCGGCCACTTCTTCCAGCTCTTCCGGGGGAATCCCGAGGCGTTCCCAGGCCAGCCGAGAGACATAGTCCCTCCAGCGTGTCCTGGGTCTTCCCCGGGGCCTCCTCCCGGTGGGACGTGCCCGGAACGCCTCACCAGGGAGGCATCCAGGAGGCATCCTGACCAGATGCCCAAGCCACCTCAACTGGCTCCTCTCGATGTGAAGGAGCAGCGGCTCTACTCTGAGTCCCTCCCGGATGACTGAGCTTCTCACCCTATCTCTAAGAGAGAGCCCAGCCACCCTACGGAGAAAACTCATTTCGGCCGCTTGTATCCGCGATCTCGTTCTTTCGGTCATGACCCAAAGCTCATGACCATAGATGAGGGTGGGAACGTAGATCGACCGGTAAATCGAGAGCTTCGCTTTTTGGCTCAGCTCTTTCTTCACCACGACGGACCGGTACAACGCCCGCTTAACGGCAGACGCTGCACCAATCCGCCTGTCGACCTCCCGCTCCCTTCTTCCCCCATTCGTGAACAAGATCCCGAGATACTTGAACTCCTCCACTTGGGGCAGGACACCCCCCTTGACCTGGAGAAGGCACTCTACCCTTTTCCGGCTCAAGACCATGGCCTCGGATTTGGAGGCACTGATCCCCATCCCGGCCGCTTCACACTCGGCTGCGAACCGCTCCAGCGAGAGCTGCAGATCACGATCTGATGAAGCCAAAAGGACCACATCGTCTGCGAAAAGCAGAGATGAGATCCTAAGGCCACCAAATCGGATCCCCTCAACACCTTGGCTGCGCCTAGAAATTCTGTCCATGAAAGTGATGAACAGAATCGGTGACAAAGGGCAGCCCTGGCGGAGTCCAACTCTCACCGGAAACGAGCCCGACTTACTGCCGGCAATGCGGACCAGACTCTGACACCGGTCATACAGGGACCTGACAGCCCGTATCAAAGGGCCCGGTACCCCATACTCCCGGAGAACCCCCCACAGGGCTCCCCGAGGGACACGGTCGAACGCCTTCTCCAAGTCGCCTTCCGTCAGGCTGAAGAAGGAGTCCTATCGGGCCTTTTTGGCCTGTGGGACTCCGGAAGCAGCTGATGGGTACCGGCGGGCGAAGCGGCATGCGGCTCGGGCGGTTGCTGAGGCAAAAACTCGGGCGTGGGAGGAGTTTGGAGAGGCCATGGAGAAAGACTTCCGTACGGCTTCGAGGCGATTCTGGCCCACCATCCGGCGTCTCAGGGGGGGGAAGCGGTGCAGCACCAACACTGTTTATAGTGGGGATGGTGTGCTGCTGACCTCTACTCGGGACGTTGTGGGCCGGTGGGCAGAGTACTTCGAAGACCTCCTCAATCCCACCAACATGCCTTCCACTGAGGAAGCGGAGCCTGGGGACTCTGGGTTGGGCTCTCCAATCTCTGGGGGCGAGGTCGCCGAGGTGGTTAAAAAGCTCCTCGGTGGCAAGGCCCCGGGGGTGGATGAGATCCGCCCGGAGTTCCTTAAGGCTCTGGATGTTGTAGGGTTGTGTTGGTTGACGCGACTCTGCAATATCGCATGGACATCGGGGGCAGTTCCCCTGGATTGGCAGACTGGGGTGGTGGTCCCCCTGCTCAAAAAGGGGGACCGGAGGGTGTGCTCCAATTATAGAGGGGTCACACTCTTAAGCCTCCCTGGCAAGGTCTATTCAGGGGTCCTGGAGAGGAGGGTCCGTCGGATAGTCGAACCTCGGATTCAGGAAGAGCAGTGTGGTTTTCGTCCTGGTCGTGGAACACTGGACCAGCTCTACACCCTCGGCAGGGTCCTGGAGGGTGCATGGGAGTTCGCCCAACCACCCTGGTATTTAAAAATAAATCTAATTAATTGATTTCTAATAGATTTTGACTTGTCTCTTAATAGATTGATTATAGAAAGTAACTTTTCGTCTTTGCTTAGAGCTGACTCTAAATGCTGACGTTCCACTACTTCTGCCATTATAACACAGTTTGTTTGTCGGAGGTTTTCTCCAGCTCTACATCATCAGGGTGGCGCCGGCGTCATGGCAATCATGTTAGTGTGAATTTACAAAACTTGCAGTCTGATGTAGGTCATGGCAATCATGTTAGTGTGAATTTAGTTAGTGTGGATACCCAGCCTTTCACTATTGTGGATGACGTTGGATTCAGGACATTTGTGTCTAAGCTGGATCCCAATTATGTTCTCCCTACAAGGCAGGTATGATCCGTCCTGGTCCAGGTGAAAAATCTGGACTCAAGAAGAAACTTGACCAGCGAAAGCGAAGAGCTTTTATCGTTATTGTATCGATCCTGATGGTGCTGCTGCTGCGATGTGCTATGACTGTAGTTTGGTTTGCCATGCCCCTGTCTGACTCAAACCGTTACTGTTTAGTCTTGGTGTGTACCATGTTTCTCATGCTGCCCGGGAGTCTGATGCTTCCTCTGCTGTTTCTGCACAAAGCAGTGAAACGTCACAAAAATGCCAAATAAGGGCAGGATTTTCAAGACGGACTCCAGAAAAACTAAATTACAAAGAATGGTTGGACTAAATAAAAGATTTTAGATTGTTAATATTTAACAAAATAGTTTATTTAGAGATTTAGTGGATAACTATATGAAGATGCAAATTACTTTGGATTAGAAACTTATTTCTCAGATTCTCTAGATTTAAGCTAAAAGTTTTGTAACTTTTTCTTCATCATTTTATTTTGCATTGCTTTGTTTTATGCTTTTTAAATAAATGTAAATGATTTGACAGACCTGTTCATAAGCGTTGAATGATATGACTTAATTGGGAAGAAAATCACACAATTTATTTAATATTGTATAAGTGTTGGCTATGAAGCTAGAATTATGTTCTGGTGTCGATAAATGTTGGCTAAAATGAGGTTTGACAAAACAGTTAGGGTTGCACTTAAACAATAAACACTTAATCCACTGCTCTTATTTATATGATAAAAGTTTCAACACCTACAGATAATCCATGCATTCTTTGTGAGAGACGATGCATTTTATATATAAAAACATATTGGGATTCAGAATTAGAATAGAATAGAATATAATTCAACTTTATTGTCATTGCACTGTCACAAGTACAAGCAACGAGATGTAGTTTGCATCTATCCAGAAGTGTTCTCTGCAAGTGCCAGAGCCGATAGTTTTTCCCCACATCGTTTTTTTTTTTTGTCCTGCGGTGCCTCGCTGTCTCTCCCCTCCTTCTCCCTCTTCTTGCTCGTTTTGCTCTTCTGCCAGTGCTAGAGCTGAGAGTTTTTTCCCTCGGTCGGTCCACTGCCCTCATATCAAGCGTGTGCTCCACACATCTGACCAATCACACATAGTTTCAATTAATAATGTGGCGGGAAAACACTGAAAATAAAAGTTTATCTCCACTTTTTTTGTGGAAACGGCAGGCAATTGGCCAAGCTGTATAGCGTTCGTCGGCAGGTGTTTATGTACAGACACTCAGTCAGCGGTCAAGAAGCACAGAAAGAAGGGGAGTCAGTGTGAGAACTGAATAGGTGAAAATAAATGAGTGACAGAAAACGGAGCAAGATTTGGACTCATTTTAATGCTACATCAAGCTCCAGGGCAGAGTGCAGACTGTGCAAAGTCAGCATTTCCTATCTGCAGGCTGGACAAACAACCTGCACATGCGGACATCACACGCATCGGTATTGCTATAGCATTGTTATGCGGCATTTTTACTCATCATAAGTGCTTAACAATGTCAATAATGAAACAAAATATTATAAAATTAGGTTTAAACTATTAATTAATTAATAGTGTCAAAAATATATATGGGGAGCCGTTTGGGAGCCGAAAGAGCCGGCTCTCCACAGTAAGAAGAGCCATTAGAGCCGCATCTCGAAAAGGAGCCGAAAATCCCATCACTAGCCGGCTGAATTATGACGTTACAGTCTAGAGGTTTTTAAACACTAAAAATATTAACTTATTGCTAAAAAACTGCTGACTTTTTTAAGCGCTGGGGTTGTTTTAAGAAGCAGTAGAGTCACAAAATAAAGAACAAAAACAGGCAAAATGTGAATTTTGCATTATACATCCCCTTTAAGGAAAAACTGAAGAAGTAAAATGTTAAAATTCATAAGAATAGTAAAGTAAATAAATATTTCCCTAGATAAACATTTTAAATATCATTAACTTAACCCTAAAAGTGTAACTTCTCTATCAAACATTGCAGCTTACAACACTGTAGTTCTCCTGCCCTGTGTAGAAACAGTAGCGGTAACACCAGGCTGCTTGGGATGGTGAACCAGACACAGGACACTATTATGATGCAATCATCAGCTCCTTGTCTTAGGTACAGGAAAGCGTAAAGAATACCCCATGTTAACTATCATGGAGACTAGAGCTTCATCCAGCTCTTGTTTTCTGGTGGCTGGTTAAAAGGGAATAAATACAGTGTCTGTTACCTGTCTTTATTTGCACAACAAGCAAACATCAGCATGCAAAGATTGTGATAGTGTGTTTGTAATATAGTAATGAAATACCTTGGCTGGGTGAAGCTCCAGTTTCCTCCCTATTCTCATGCAAGGCACAGTAGTGCCTTAGCATGGATGAGGTGTTATTATTGTACCCCAACTCCTTGGAGCACAATAAACACCTCACCTTTACAGAAAATAAGAAACAGTGAAAAATACAGTTCCTCATAAGCAAACCTAATGCATCTGCAAATGTTCAGTTCACCTTACCTTGTTAGGGCTTATCAAATCGAAATGTTCCCACATAGGGGAAATCCTCCTCTTTCTCCACTCTCTCAACTGACCGCAACTCGCCTACAACAACCCACATTTTGAATGGAGCCTGTGGGGTTTCTAAAGCTGTCAAACCCCGCGCCAAAATCGGAGCCACTTCCCGAAGCAGTCACGTGGTACAGCCGGGCAGCGAGGCTTCGGACGTCATCGTTTTCGGCTCCTCCCCTAAATAAAGCAAGCTTCGATACGCCCCCTCCATTACTCGACACACGCCTCGAAGCCTCGGCACATCACGTAACATCACTAGTAATTCCTTAAAATTGTGGGGAAAAGTACCAGTTCCCATGTTGGCCATTAAGTCCCAGTTAGCTTTTCATCTGGACACTTAGTAAAAAAATCATAAGCTTGAATTTTTTAACCACAAACCACTTGCTACATGTCAGAATTAGTCAAATATTTAATGCTCCAATATGCATCAGCAAATCAACAATTCAGTTCAATGTAAATAGAAATTAAATGTCGTAATATCCAGTATCAAGCAGTCTTCTAAAGACAGTGTTGCCGTCATGGCCTGCTAACTGTTCCAATAGCTAACATTGGAATATTCCAATATTCCAATATGGATTTTTCTATATCTAAATGTGACTGTGCGGTGAAGCTAAAAATTAAACTACTGTAATAATTAGTGCAACAACAGTTACATTTTGTCAGAAATATTTACAAATAAAATATAAATGGGGCATATGGGATCATTTCACCTCCTCTGGGTGTCACAGACACAGAATCTGAGCACCGGCAAGAGGAGCGTTCATATCTACTAGCTGGGGTTTATTTTACTATTTTTATGATTTACTTCATTTGTAAGAAATAAGCTATGTAGGAATATATGTGTGTGCCTGTGTCGCATTGTGCGTGTTTGTGTTTGTGTGGGTCAGACACACAACGTGTCCACATTTGTGTGGCTCATAAGCATCGTGTTGATTTTGTGCTCCACTTACATGAAGAGCATTAGGGTTGTGTTTGTGTGAGTCGTGTGGAAATTAGGGCATAAGCAAATTATCACTGATATTTAAGATAAGTTATAATTTGCTTATCTTAGAGATAAGTGGATTATCTCTAAGATAATAAGCAAATTATTACATATCTGTAAGATAAGTAATAATTATCTTATTAATTAAGATAATTATTATTAATATGCAAATTATTACGTATCTCTAAGATAAGTAATAATTTGCTTATTATTATCTGTAATAAGTAATAATTTGCTTATTATCTTAGAGATAATTAAATTATCTCTAAGATAATAAGCAAATTATTACGTATCTCTAAGATAAGTAATTGTGTGTCTGTAATAATTTGCTCGTCTTAAGCAAATTATTCTCAGGTAAGAGAAGATCCTACATCATGGTCCTGCTGCTGGCCTCTGGTCTGTTGTCTCCTCCCCGACTCTTTGCTCCTTCTATTGTGACAATAAACATTTCTTTAAAATATATCAAAAGCAACAGTGAGAACAACTTTTGCAAAGAAAAAAAACAGGACTGGGTTTATTCCTGGCAACAACTAGCTATCAAGCAATGCAACATGGCTCAACAGCAACAGCAAGGGCCCCTCCTTTTCCAGTTCAGGCATTCGCCTTGTTAGGCCTACGACAAAGATTATTTGCCCACAGCTGATGAAGCCAATAGGACCTCATCACATCTGCAAAAAGCAGAGACGAGATGCTAAGGCCACTAAAACGGATCCCATTAAAAAACCTTGACTGCATCTAGAAACTGGTGGGGAAGGGCAACCTGTGGAGGGCAACCTGTGGAGGGCAACCTGCGGAGAGCAACCTGTGGAGAGCAACCTGTGGAGGGCAACCTGTGGAGAGCAATCTGTGGAGAGCAACCTGCGGAGAGCAATCTGTGGAGAGCAACCTGTGGAGAGCAACCTGTGGAGGGCAACCTGTGGAGAGCAATCTGTGGAGAGCAATCTGTGGAGAGCAATCTGTGGAGAGCAACCTATGGAGAGCAACCTATGGAGAGCAACCTGTGGAGAACAACCTGTGGAGAGCAACCTGTGGAGAGCAACTCTCACTATGTTTCTCTAATCTGAACTATTTGCAAATTCAATTTTCTAGAAATTACTACCTTTTTGAGGACAATGTACATTAGTCAATAACCCGAATTTACATCATTTTTGAAATCCTGGGGGGAACCGGAGCACCCGGAGAAAACCCCACACTAACACGGGGAGAACAGACAAACTCCCACAGAAACAGGCGTCTGGTTGAGAATGAAAAACACTTTTCTGTGAAGATGCAGCACTAACCACTGCATCACCGTGTTGTCCTTTTTTGTTTTTTAGTCTAAAATGTAAGATGTAATGTGGGGTTTTGAAAATGGTTCAGGACTGACCTGGACTCTTTAACTAGTTGCTTGTTTTAGAGGTTTTCTTGCTTTTCTCACCACAAATGTTTCTCCAATCGGAACCGTTTGCAAATTAAATTTTCCAGAAATTAATACTGCCTTTTTTGAGGACAATTTACATTGGTCAATAACCCTAATTTATATGGTTTTGGAAATCTGTGGGAAACCGGAGCACCCGGAGAAAAACCCACGGTCATTTTTTTGGGGGGGATCTAAAATAAGAAATATATTTTGGGGTTTCAAACGGTTCAGAAATTACATTTTTTCCTAGTCGCTTGACTCAGAGGCTTTCTTGCTTTTCTTCTTGAACATTTGTGGTTTTCTGAGCCCCAAACAGTGTCGTATCTTCTTCCACACTGATTTTTCCTTGGCGACTGCCCCCACTGGTTCCTGTGACAGATTTTCCACAGAGCGGTCCGTCACGTCCATGGATTCTATGTTACTCTGCATGTTTTCCGTAAAGTCGTTTACCTGGTTGGGAGAGGCATCAGGAACATCAATGTTTTCTGACAGGGTTTCCTCTGTCAGACGGTCCTGATCCATGGACGCAGTGTCAGAAACCTTGTCTTTCTCGTTTGGTTCTTTTTGTCTCTCAGGTCCTAATTCGTGTTTGTGTTGATGATCAGTTTTCATGTTTTCCTGCTGTGAGTTAAGCTCACAGCCGGAGGGAAGTTGTTGAAAAGCAGTCAGTTGTTTTAGGAGACTGTCTTTCTCAGCTTTAAGCTCGGTGATAATCTTCATGCCACTCATCATTTGCTCTGAATAAGTTTTAAACTCTTTATGTACATGCTGCTTAAATGTTTCTAACTGCTGCATTAGAGTCAGAACATTTCCATTATATCTGGCTTTTAGTTCTTGGTAATTAACTGTTGCGAATTCCAGAACAGATTGCAGATGTTTTATTACCTTAGTTGATTGCCATTGGAGGAAAGAGATATCTTCTGCAGTTTTCTGATTGAGGTTGTCCTTCTCTGCTCTGAGTGCCTTGATGAGCTCAATAAGTTCATGTTTGGTTTTTTCCAAATTAGCTTCTGTCATATGAGTCACATCTGCTTCATACCTCAAGTTTAGTTCTAGGTATGAACCATTAATCTGTTCTAGTTCTCTCAACAGGTATTTCTCAGTTTCCTTGAAGCTTCTGATCTCCTTTGACATTTTCTCTATTAAATTGTGGTCCTGTCTGATCTTCTCTTCATTGACCATCTGCATGTCAGCCTGACGTTTCCTCTCACTAATGTCTGCTTCAGATTTGGACTGAAGCTCCTCGTATTTAGCCTTCATGTCATCCAGCTCTTGTTGGAGTGCTCTGTTTTTGTCTTTTAATTCCTCAATCCTTGACATGAACGCTCGCTCTGTGGCAATATGATCTACCTTCACTAGGTCTAGGTCCTCTTGCAGCTGCTGTTTTGTGTCGCTGTCCACCTCGGAATCGATAATTGCTGGGCTGAGAGTCTCTGGATTGTTGCACATTTCAATTTCCTGTAGTTGTTTCTTCAACTCGATGCTTCTGCCGATGAAAATCTCCTTAAGAGCCCTCTGTGTCTCTACCTCAGCTTTTGTTTCCTCCAGTTTTGTTTGGGTGTCATCCAGCTTTTGGTTCTGCTCAAATAATTTTGCTTTCTCCATTTTTAAAAGAGAGCCAAGTCTTTGTATCTCTATGTGGAAATCAAAGGGAGGAGGTCTGTTCCCTACCCACCCATACTGACGTCCTTTGGCTAAATCACTGATGGAACAATTGTGGCTTTGATGTGCCATGTTTTGACAAAATAATACTTGTTCAAATCAGTCGGCTAACAATCTCACTGTAAAAGCGCTTTGCGTGCGTCTGAACTCCTCAGTAGTGCAGCAAGCAATGACAAGAAGGTAGAAGTTTGTTACATAGATAGAGTGCTGATGACATCACAAGCATGACTCTAGTTGTGACATCACAGAGTTTTCCTTCATCTTTGGAATGTGTTACCGTTGGTTACACTGTCTATGTTGTTATACAAGCAGTTTATGGAGAGACGTTTTTTTTGGCAATATTTACATAAAATGTGTGAATTTAGATTTCCAGATTTGTTTCATTGTGTCCAATGAAACATAAAACCTTTCAAAAGTTTTCACACACTCACACTTTTACAAACCTGAAAGTTGCAAAGAAAAATGATACTCTCCTTTAAATCTTTGTTTTAATATGTAGCGTCGCTGCTGGCTATCTGTTTGTATTGGGACTTTTTTGTCCTCCTCTGTGATTCTGTACATTCATTTTCGCGTTTAGATGTTTTCCTGTTGGCCTTTCTTTAAACCCCTCAAGAGGCTCGGCAGCACAAACACTCAGCGATGATGGAGATCAGCGAGAGCTTACATCCATCAATCAGTTCTTGGTCCATTAAGTCCCCACAGAAATATTATCTGTTTCTTTTTGTCTTTTTTTTTACTCTTGGTTTTGTGCTGCTTCTGTCTGCTGTCTCTCTTTGGATCCGTTTGGCCTGAGGTACCGGCTCTCCAGAACTAATCTAGACAAAAGTTTTCTCTTTTGTGATGTGATAAAAAAAAAATGCCTCAAAGTCTTTTGTATTATTATTATTATTATTATTTGCTCTACAGAGCTAAAGCTGGTGGAATAATCTGTTGGTCTCCTTTCTTCCTTTTGTAGAGATATTTGATATTTGAGAGATAAGACACGCCGTGTCTTCCATTTTGTTGACCCCAGTAAAGGTTCCTCATTTCTGCCTGCTACTATGATTGAAGTCTGAGTTCTCCAGCAATCAGTGCAGAACGATTACCAATGAAACATGCAGCAGGAGATCTCTCACCTGTGCAACAACACCGGCTGTTTTACCTGGAGGTTGATACTGATGGAGCTGACAGTCTATGAAGCAACACTGACCTGAAACATAAAATATGCTGCTATAATTGGAACTCTATAATGTAATCTCAGTAAATATGTTTTATACTATGTCTGTTTTTATAAACTATCGTATCCGTAATAAAAACAGATAGGTTGCTGAATCTAGCTGATGGGTCGGTCCCGAATGTTTGGGCTGTTAGAGTCGGTTCTTTGAATTGAACCATGGGAACCGGCTCCTAGAGCCGTTCTTCATTATGAGGGCCGGGGCTGCAAACACAGTTCCTACCCAACTCTTCAAACCGCACAGTGATCGATCTGCACAGGTGCTGTGAGGAACAAAAGACAATTTTAACTCTGTTTCTCGTCCAGTAGCAAAAACACTGAAATTAAGAAACCACAATCCCTGAATTAGGAGGGAATGTGGGGCAAATGTGATGAAGGATTTGAATTATTACTAAACTTCTATCACTGCTGGATCAAAGAATTATGGAATATTATGTATTTATTCATATTTTAAAGGTATATACTTTTAGGACTGCCATCTAGTAAAAGCTGCATGAGCTGGCTACTGGTGTCTAAAACTCAGGCACCATGTCTTCTCATCTTCTGAAACAACCAGGAGGGGTATTGTGAAGCACCGCCTCACAGGGCGGGTATCAAAAAGGCTAACATGAGGTGCAAGTTGGGCGGGTTAAAGTAAGAGAAACCAGATACTGCATTCAAAGCATGATGAAGACCAGCAAGCGAAACATTCACAGAGTGGATGTAGTAGAATATCAGAGTTCAGGAGATACAGGATAGAAGATTTGACTGAATCAAGACACTGTTCACAAGTTCAGACTGGGGAACTAACTGGAAAATTGCTGGCTAAGCAGAAAAATAGATTGTATTTACTTAAATTTATACAAATCAATTTTCTCAATTACTGCAACATATAAAACACAAGTAAAATTATATTGTGTGATTTAAGTATTGCAATCCTAAAATAACTTGAACAATTTTGTTTTTAAATGTGTTTTTTTTAAATGCATTTAGTTGTACATAAACTAAATAGTAAATCTTGACATTAAAAGTTAAATGCGAATAATCTATTTGGTCAAGACTTTTCCATGGTACAAAATATTCTTAAACTCATCTAAAATATTATTCTCAGCAACATTTCTTTTTTTTCTGCCTACAACAGCAGCAATATATTTACTACAAACATTAAAGATTCATGGTCTCATTTTCCGTCTGCTTGAGCAGAAATGGCGTAGTGTCTGGGTTTGTTAAAATGTTAAACTTTTACCACCCGAAATCCTCACCACTTTCAAATAATTCACTTTTTATTTTATTTTAGTTGTTGCATGGACTCAATTTAAATAGATTAACTCATAAAGAATTACTATATTTGTTTTCTTTATCCAAAAGTTTCTGCCACTTGTTTAAGATGAGTACAAATAACAAGTTGATGAGAATTAAGTGATGCTCACTTGAACTTTTTTTTTTTTAACCAGAATGTTTTAAAGCAAGTCATCCAGATCCTACAGCAGCAAAGCAGCCAGAGATCATCACCTCACCATGTTTTCCAGTGATGCTAATAAAAACTGTGAGCAGGTAAATACTGTTTCATAGCACTGACTGTGTTGGTTTCCAGAGCCTGAAGTGTTTATGCTGCTGCCTCCAAATACATTTATTGGTAATCAACTTCAAGCTCCAGGTCCAGCTTAGTTCCCACTCATGAGGTGAAATTCCCTTTTACAAATAACAGATTATGAAGCAGAGAATCAGCATGCCAAGGTCAACACCACTCTGCAGCCCGACTCACACAACCTGATCGTCCTTCTGCCTGAGCTCGTTGAGCTCCACAACAAATAGCTAAGGCTCTGAGAGCGTTCTCTCCTCTACCCAATCCAGTGAACAGATTGGGTCTGCAGATTGAGTCCAGTGACTCTTCATGGAAGTTGTTGAAGTGATTATAGCCATTTTGGCACTGAAGGCTCTTACATGACCCAATGCCTTTGACGATATCCCCAGGATCTGTTTGTGTTTGGTGTGTAAGTCTTTTTGACAGAAGATCTTCATTGGAGATGTGCTCCACCTGCTGCACCCTTCGTTCTGATGGCGTTCTTAGAGCAGTAGATGGAATGGGGCACTGCTTTGGGGTAAAAAAAGATCTGGGCTCAAAGAGAAAGTTCTCTATTTACCGGTTTATCTACGTAGCATACATGGCAAATGATCAGGATGTTTTCTGTTGAGGTTTTCCTGACCTGTCTGACTGGAACGAGACTCTAGAGCAGAACCAGAACCTGTTGGACTGAGTAAATATTTCCTTTCTTTCCCAGGAATCTCTTGGGATTCTTCAGGGTGAACTGGGAAAACCTATGGGAGAAATAAAACTGGAAGACAATGAACTGATGAAATATTGGCGGAGATGTTAATAAATAAAGGAACTGTTTCACTGCCTGAATTTGGATTTCTGGACAGGCTTTAGAGTTTAATTATCAGCTATAAAACCAATCACTGGTAATTGAGCAGTGTTTAATTTCCCTGCTGGTTTTCTCACTTCCTTCACTTTTATCTCTTCTCTATTTCCTCTTTTCATCAGCTTCTGTTTTCTGTCCTGTATCTTTCTCTCCTGTTCCTCCACCTCCAACCTGAAGCCGATGCTAATTGACTTCTGATGCATTTTTAATGTCCAGCCATCCAAACCACACTTTCCCGGTGTGCTCCTAACTCACGTCTGTGTGTGTGCGTGTTTGCTCTTCTGTTTAAGGATGCAATTAGGGTTAGTGTGTGCATGTTTTTTTGCGACAGGAAGGTAATTTGTACTCATCTTCTCCCGCTCCAGTCCCAGCGGACGCCTTAATGGCCGAAATGGAGAGCTGAGAAACGGGAAGTCAGATGAGACTTTTTTGTGTTGTTTATTGCCGTTGGAACATTTTTTTTTTTTTTTACATAAAAGCTTTTCCTCCAACTATTTGACGGTGGCTGCACTTCAGTGAGTCAGCTCACACTGTCCTGCCATGCTGCCAGAAAACTGGGTCACTCGTGTGTTTGTGTGTCGTTGTACCTTCTAGTCCAAATTATCCTTAAAAGGGTAGAGTAAAATAAAAAAAGTTTGGCTCAACAGTTTGAGCAATCTTCCAATTTGTCTTCAAGGTTAGACTCATTAGGGTTGAGAAAAAGATTTTGCTCATAATTTGTAGTTTGTAGCAGCAACATTTAAACGCAGAAATGTTTCTCTGAGCAGTTTCCCATCAGGTTGGATTGGCACCAAGTGGATCTGGCCTCATTGGGACACAGTTGGTCTAACTCATTAATTAGATCTTCTGTCCTGCATGTTTAAGTTTTCTCTCTGGCTCAGCAGCTGAATCAGACGATGGTTCATTAGCAGCTTTACGACGTACTGAGGAGGAGATTCTTGGACCATTTCAATCAGCTGTGTTAAACCATAAGACATCCAGGACACTGGATACCATTAATTAACTACATCTATGATGTGTTAGCTGTCATGTTTAATCTGTTATAAAGTTAAATTTAAGGATGTTTTCACACCAACCCGGTTTAGTGAACTTTAATTGAACTAGTTTGTTAGCCTAGAAAGTTTGTTTAGTTTGGGGAGGTATGAAAGCGTAAACAAACTCTGATGAGAACCAAAAAATCAAACTTTGGCCAACCTTCAAACCTCAGTCTCAGTTCGGCTGAAGCGAACTCCGGTGCTGAATCCCAGGCGGACTAAAGAGCACAGCATTCTGGGTAAATACAACCAAAATAAAAGCCCAAACGAGAGAAATGGCTCATGGTCTCTAGCTAAAAACAAAACAGAAAACCTACAACTGCTAAAATCTGACAGTTTTTGTTTAGAAGGAAATTGCACTCACTTTCTTCTTCAGAGGTTTTTGTGTTGTTTCCATCAGTGTTCTTGATGCAGCGCCCCCACAGGCGAGGAGGGGAACAGGCTGCTCAAAGGGTTTAAAAGCTTTACTTTCTTTAACTACATTTAGATTGATGAGTTTCTTGTTTAAAGTTCTTTGTTTTATTTTGGTGAGTATGGTTCTTCCTGCTCTGTTCTCATTTACTTCCTGTCTACAGTGTCCTCACCTCGCTAATGTTTCATACTTTAACCTGCAAAACTTTGCATACATTTTATTTTGTGGCTACTAGTTAATGTAAAAGATTAATTTAAACAATGTGTAGAGTAAATATATTTTTACAGATGTTAAAGATGTGTTTCTTACTCTGATGTAATAATTTTTTACTAACCTGAAATATAAATTTTCACCAACACAAGCAAGCGTTTGAGATCTTTTCTCCTTGAAAACTTTTACAATAAAAGTAGAAACTGCTGACATATAATGTACTGCATCCAGTAAGCTTTACGGCTGACCTCGTCCAGCTTCGGTGTGAATCACAGCCGAGCAGCAAGAAGGTCAGACCTGCATGACCTCTGAAGACAAAATAATAAATTACTCCAAAAGGCCAAACCAAGTCAGCAAGTAGGGTCAACATCTAAGCCTCGCTCCTGAATTATCCATGAGAGAAACTCTTCCTTCTACGTTACATTTTTGGAATTTTAATATAGATTTGGACATGGACATTCATACTAATGGCTGAGCAAATATCCCAGAGAACAATACTGGAGAGAGAAAATATTACTTTGCTTAAAGGGAACTGTGAGAGTTGGTTAATCAGAATGTTGAAGCTAATCAATAATGAAAGAGTTTGCAGACGGAGCAGAACCTCCTCTATCCTCTGAGGTCTGTTCTGTAACATTTACATGAAGCCGGAGAAACTAGATTCTAAATGTTAACGGATTACACCAGAGGACTGAAATCGTTGTATTTTCAGGAAAGCCATCATGTGCAGGGCAGAAATTCATTATTAAAGGAAGCACAAGAGACCGTCTGACGATGAATATTAATTAGAAAAGGGGAAAAAAGGCGTCTCACCTGCAGGCCTGGAGGTTCTGGTGTGGTGAAGATTTGCTGAGTTGTTCTCTGCAGTTTATCCTCCAGACAGGTGAATGTCAAACCCGACCCATAACTCATGGCGCAGAGCATGTGTTCAGGGCGTTCAGGTTGATGGAAACAGCATAAATCTCTGGGAATGTTGGCTCTGGATCCCATTTCAGAGGGAAAGTCCCACCCTTCAGTCACCATGGAAACGCTTAATCTTGATTATTTTATTATCAACCTCTTAATTCAAGAGCATTTCCTGATTTTCTAGAGTTATGGAGCAACAGATCAGATCTTTATCCTGTCAGAGCTACCAAAGGAAAAACACATGAAGTTCACATGGGAGAACATGTGAATGTGATCCAATTCACATGGAAAATTTCATGTGAAATCAGTAAGAAACAAATGGACCCATGTTCACTAACACAAAATTACTCCATTCAATGTGAAAACATTAGTGTGTAAGTTAAAATGAGCAAAAATGCTTTTTGGGGCGTAGTAATTTTTTTTACCTATTACGTTTCCATGGTAACTCAAAATGGCAATAGAAGTAAGAGTTTTGTTGTATTTTTTTTTAACTATATTTCAAACACAACATTAACGTACATACAGGATCTTTAGCACAAATATCACAATATAAAAACAGACATTGACAGTGTTGGTTTTAAAAGTAGAATGAAAAAAACTAAAGTTAAATAAATATATAAATAAATTGGTCAATTAAAACAATGTGTAATTTTTCTACTATTTTCTTACCAAAAAGTGTCAAAATACATTCAAATACATAAAATAAAAGTTCTATTACAGCAGAAGAAAAATAAAAAATATAACAGAGGGATATTATGAGATAATATTATATTATCTATAATTTAAATTATGAGATAAAATTAAATTCCTGAAGAAGAGTTCATGTTTTTACAAGTTTCTTATCATTAAAGTTAAGTTTTTCAACAGAGGCAGTGTACGATTTTAAATCAGGTATAATAATACAATAATAATAATAATAATAATAATTCTCATGAAATTTCTTTTTATCTTATTAAATATTTTCCCACGTTTTTTTACAGGCCAAGGGTTTTTCATCTCCATGACAGAAACTAAAACCTAAAGAAGAAACTAACGGCTTTCTGGAAAGCTTTGCTGTTTAACCGTCCAGTAGAGATATTTCAGTGCACTGATGTCCTTAAATGACATTTCTTATAAGAACTAAATATATAAATAAAATTAGAGAAACTGTTACGAACACGCTATTCCATGACTCAAAAAACTCAACATGAAAAAAGCATTTGCTCCTCTCACATGGCCTCTAAGTTTAGCAGCTTCCCCCTCCAGAGAGACGAGATCCTGAGTTCAGGAGAAAGAGCACAGAATGTCTCTTTAAATTATCCCACAATCGTCAGTTTTTTACCAGGTCTTGGCCTCGGCTTTATTCTGCCCTGATGATTTTGTTTGAGGACGGTCGAGATGTCTTGCATTTCAAACTGCTTTATTCTCACAGACAAATGCAACATAAACAAAGAAATGTTCTCTATCATGGTCTTTAAAAGTAAGATTTTAATGCCTAAGAATGAGGGGGATAAACATGAATATTATTAGAGTATCGCAGTTTTGCTTTGTTGATCCTCATTATTATTTTTTAAATAAACATTGACCAATTTATCCTTAAGATAAATAATACCAGTATGGACCAGGCCAGGCGCCCAGTTACCATGACATAAAGCTTTGCCACCAGTTTATGAAATGATGAAGATTTAGTTCATTTCTTGAATGGACGTCCAATCTCTTCATGGAATATTTTAATAGTATTGCTTGATTTGAATGAGAGTCCCAAAAAGTAGAGTGGGGTAGTTTACAGTAAAGGGTAGGGTAGATTAGGTTATAGGTGAAAGGTGCATGGGGTACAGTGGTTGGCTAAGCATAGGGTGAGGTAGAAATATGGGTATGGGAAATATCCTTTCCATTCCACCTGAATGATCCAAATGTTTTTAAAATGTGAATATGGATCCCTCCTTTTTGTTGTCGTATGTGTGAATAAAATGCCCCAATGAAACGTGAAATGATGTTTTCTGGTATTGATTTGGTTTTAAAGTTTTCTTGAATCTCCTCCATCAGTTTGCCTCTCTGCCTCATTTCCCATCTGAATTGCCAGTTGATTGACATCAGCTGCTTTTCATTTATCTCCTCCTGTACAGATACTCAGAGATTTTATTATATTTTCCCCGAGACTGAAGATCCTCCACTCTCTCGTTCCTCACTTCATCTTGTATTCCCTGGCTGTGCAGCTGTTTTTATTTGATGTAAAGTTTAATTTTATCCACCTGCCTCTGGAGCCTTGGAGTTTGAATCTGGACGCTCCTCCAGCACAGAGATGCTATGAGACAGCCAAAATGGAGATTTTAAATTGAACCTAATGGGAGCAGCAGCGTGACGGTGACATTGAAGTCTCACAACCTCATTAGCTTTAATGCATCAGAAACAGAAACAACAAACTGCTCCCATAATAACAATAAAAGATGCTGGAATAAACTCCAACTTCTTGCTCAGGCATCAAAATGAAGGGCAAACCAATAATTTTAATAGTATATAATGCATCTTAAATAAATTAGCATATCATTAAAACCTTATTTTAATCCAGTAGTTTAAAGTAAAAAGTACTGCAACATATTTAAAGACCCAATTTCTTAAAATAATAAATAATAATGCTTGGAGTTCAACAACATTGTGTTTCTAACAATATTTAAATATTGCGTAAGATTAAAAACATGATGTTGTGTTATCACAGCACATTTCTGTATTAAAAGTACTTCTGTTTATGATTTTGTGAGACATATTCATCAGTTTTGCTGAAAGAAATGATTTAAATATCACTCTGAGTTGATTGAATTTAAATATTGGCTGAGTTTTTAGTTTGAACTTTCCAATGATATGCTAATTTATGGAGATTCACTTGTAGATAGTTACCAACAAAACATAACTTTGCTTTGTTCAAACCCAGAACGATGCGTCAGATTACAATAAACATTTAATCATAAAATGCCATCTAAGGTCAATCCAATCAGTTCCAGCCCATTATTATTGGGTTTTTCCTCACCGGCTTACAAGCAAAGATTAATCTCTAACTTATCTGTGTATTTTCCAAACATCTGCTCACCACTGCACTTTAAGAAACAAATAATGCCATTCATCAAAGCCTCTATAGCATTTTGTGTTAGGAAAATTGGATCTCAGCAAACAGAATCACTTTCCACAGCTTTGTTTTCCTCCGATTACGATCAAGGATAAAAGTTTATCAGAAAGTAAGCCAGAAACTTTTAATGATTTCTTAGTTTCTTTAGAGTCACACAGGGACAAGAAATGTGTCTCACTGAAGTGTTTTGATCACAAATCTGGCATCAATGCAACTTACAACTCACTCATGCAAACTGTTGACGTCTCTATCAAAAACTGGAGGTAATTTAGACAAACAAACAGCAGAAGCTGCAGGGAAATAAAGGCAGGATGAAAGCAGAGTTTTCAATGCAGGCACATCTGAACCAAACCTCAGCTGGGAAAATTAAAATCAAACTTCAGAACCATGCAAAGCAGGTTTGTGAAGCAGCATTGTGTGTGTGTGTGTGTGTGTGTGTGTGTGTGTGTGTGTGTGTGTGGGGGTGGGTGTGGGGGTGGGTGTGTGTGTGTGTGTGTGTGTGTTTTAAATGTGAACTCTCCCTAATTGGGAGGAGGGATAAAAATTCAACCAGTAACAAGCAAAGTGGGAAGTTAATGGCTGCACCAAATTACCTTGGTTTGCATTTCAAAACCATTTATGTTTTTATCTTTCAGACAGCAAGAAACAAAATACAGATTAAACAAATGTCCAAAACTGGCAGATAAAACTACTGTTTTCACTCGATGGCATTAAACTGGTGGCAGCTGCACTGGAAGCACTGGTTTCACTGGTTTCTGTCATTCTTTCCAAAAAAAATCTAACATAAAAAGTGGCAAAGAATGTTTTAATTTTTACAAACAATCTAAAAAATTTAAGTACAGCAAAAATTTGTAATTAATATCAAAACTTTTTTCAACTGTGACTAAGAAAATTAGAAGTTTGAGTGTGAAAGATGAATTTTGCAATTGAAAAACAGCAGGAACTCTGATCCCATAAACTGATAATGTCTAATAATGTCTATGAAGCAAATAAAGAACAAATGTTCAACTTGTTCTACACTTTAGGACAGACCTCATCACATGGTGGCCTGCTGGTTCCACACGCCGCCCAAAACCAATTCCTAAAAAATAATATTTGTAATTTGGAAACAGTTGGAACAGAACTACAGGTTTTATTTCCTTTAGTCAAACCTTTTAAGGTTCTTTAAAAAGCAGAGTGTGAATGTGGGAAGCTTTTTATGTTGCTTTAATTATGTGGTAATGTTGACATTTCGGCGGTTCTCCCTGCAGCTCCAGCCTGGCTTTTAAAGGTTGTGGTTTTTAAATATTTCAGCGCACTGAGAATCACATCGGCGCTCTACCTGCTCACTTACAGTTATTTTTAATTACCTTTCGTGTTGACCAAAGAGAACCAGCGAGATGCCAGATGGAGCACATGATCTATTCAGATTAATACAAACATGAGAAGTTCACCTAAACTAGGCGATGAGCCAAATGAGCAAAAAGCGAAAACAAACGCAGAGCGACGGCCTTGTTTCTGCTCTGCCAGTCAGGATCCTGATGCCTGCCAGGCGCTTCGCTCCCCCGGCTCCAGTTCAGCAGCATTCAGCCCATTTCCAACAGTTTGGTTCTGGAGCCAAAGGTGTTTGTTGTTTCATCCACTGTCTGTAGCAATGCTGGGACTGTGAATGTGCTGGCCTCCCTCCCAACAGGTGGCCGACTCACACAAAGCCGCTGCGCCGTTTCTGCTTCCGGCTGAGCTGCTTGATCCTGGGAGCCACAGTTCAGCCACAACATCCTCACTAACAAGCAATATTTTAGTTTTTAAAGTTTTTATTTCAATCCATTTGCAGACTATCCTGTTCCTTTTGAAAACTGAACTGATTTACTTTAAAGACAAGGTTCTGAATTTATTTTCTGATAAACTGTTGTTGGGTTTTATTACATCTCATCCTTTCCATAAGATGTAGATATTTCTTAACTCTTATGCTTCATTTATTCTCCAATTTGTTCAGAAATTATAATCCATCTGCAGACTGGAAGATCTCCCACGTTTAATGGTGCCAGTTTACAGCAGTCAGTGGGTGGGTGGTACTCTTGGGTTTCTGCCCAGTTGGGCTTTTGGTTGTCAAAATTTGTGCTGCTTTTCACAACTATTGGTGTGTTTTTAGAAAGCATTCAGTGGAAAATGCTTTATTTTATCATCATGTGGCAAAAAAGCACAAAAGCTTTTAATAAAATGCTGCATTACTGCACTCATTAATTAATTTATTTTAAAATGTTTAGAATCAGACGAACATCAGTGATTAGTAACTGGTTAATCAAGTGTCACTAAGACAGAAATCCCAGTGAAACATCATGATTTATAAGGTCATATCATCACCAAAAACACAAACCTCATTGTGTTCAAAGAGGTAAAAAGATGAACTTCGTTAGAGGTTGAGACGTGGGCTCGCTGTTCTGGAGTCTGGCGTGTTTTACGTTTTGTTTGGGCTGGAAACTGTTAGTCAGATCTGGCAAGCCTAGGTCATAGGTCACCAGTTCATCATGGAGCCGTACCGAGACAGACAGAAAGAACGACCATGCACACACACACACACACACACACACACACCCACGCACCCGCCCACACACACACGCACACACCACTGAGCTACATCGCTAATCCATGAGTAATTATTTCCAGACAAGAGCCAGAATATCCAGTAAGATTTGGTTCTGATGAATATTGGAAATCAGAAGCACTCAAAGTGAAAGGGAACAATCTGCAGCTCTGGTACTAACTGAGGTCTGATGTGTTAAATGATGAGGAACGACTCCAAAAGTTAATATTTCATAAGAACACTGAGTGTTTTTGTCTTCTAAGTATCTTTAAAAATGAGTAAATATTTGATTTGCATTCAGTTTAATTGAGATTGTGTGTTTTTGTCAGTTTGCTGTTTATAAAATATGAAAATTCAAAATCCAGATTTTTCTTTTTATTATTCATTAGTTTGAAATGCGTTAAATCAAATCTATATTTCCAGCATGTAAATGTCAGATTTATGTAGATGTTCAAACACAAGTTGCAAGATAAGAAAGTCTGACAGAATGTGATGTTCATTATAAGTCAAATATAGATTTACTCTCTCTGGTCTTACCTGTATAATCTGTACAGTACTGACCTGAATGTTACTGTTTGCTTTTATAATGTGTTTGCCAGCAGTTTGGGTTGTATATATGTTAATGTATAAACTGATCTAGTAGATGTAGTAACTAAAAACAGCCAGCAGGGGGAGGCTAGCGCTAGTGAGCCACAGACAAGAGAACCGGAACTTCCTCCTCAGTCAATACGAGGAGGAAGAGGAAAAAACGAGACCGTATTATTTAAATATTCCGTTTTCAAATTTATTAAACTTACCTTTACTGCTGTAAGTGAGTTTATTAAATGTTAGGAAGCTCGTGAATATATTTTTTTTACCGACTATATTTATATACTTTGTTAGTACATACATTTTAGCTGAAGTTTTTTTTCTTTTTTTTTTTTAAAGTACAACAGAATCACTTTAATTTGCATTAAGGGTAAATATAAATCGATGAATTTTCTTGCTTTAAATGATGGAGCTAAATGTGAAGTTAGCCTCATGCTAATCGTTTCGTTTCATTCTGGTTTCCCCTCGTCGGCCTAGATTTTAGCTGAAGTTAGCCGGTAGCTAATAGCAGACGATGCTAACCCATTATGCTGTGTATTCCAGCTGTAGGCATCTTTTGCATATGAAATTAGCAATATTCCACACATATTATAAAATTAATGCCAGGTTGAACAAACGTATTTTTGTTTTGGAAAAGGAGTTTTGCAGAAATTTGAGTTATTACAGCAGCTGGTCCACTTTGCACTTGGTATTTGTTCCTGTCACATTAGTATGCTGGTTCATAAGAAATGCAGTGTTGTTTCAAGTTTGGACTCATTGTCGTGCATGTATGTAAGTTACAATAACTCAGTCACATGAAAGAACTTGTCCATGGCTTATTCCCAGTAAGCAGCACCATTTAATAGACGCAATTGAACAGATTTAAGCTCACAGAAGAGGTGACATTTGCTCTAACCAGTATGTTGGTATAAAAAATGTTTGCTGGGAAAGTGAGAATGCTCCCTTCAGGTCAGGAATGAGTCGCTGCTCCGACTGAAGGAGAGACGCCCCTCTGGGCTCCTGTTAACAAATGGAGCATGAGATTGATGGTCATACCTGTAAGAATGAATAGCCAAGTCAAGTCAGGTTTGTTTCTGTGGCGGCTTTCAGACAAAAAGGCAGCTTGAAGTTCTTCAAAGATGAGAGAAACTTCCAAATAAATACCATGTAATAAAACTGAAATTTAATCAGAAATGTTATTAAATGCACATAGCCATGTTTAAAATCTATACAGAGCAAATAATGGAAGGTCTTAATCACTGACATTTAATCCAGATTTTAAACAGCCTTCAGACATGGATCTAATCACACCTCTATTGTTTTATGTTTCTCATATCATTAGAGAACTGGAGTCGTATTATACTAAAACAATCTTATGGGTGGAGTAATGAGTCATTAACAAATTTTAATGTGCTTCACACGATAGGTGGTTCACTGAAGTAGGATGTGCAGCAAAAATAAGAAAGAAAGTAAGTCTATAAAAGTTTTTAAATTAAATTATTACTGTAGTTTTATGCATTCATTGCTGCTTTTCTGACCTCCACAGAACAAGAAGACCTGTGAGGCCTGGTGATTTACAAGTGCAAAGTGGTTTGATGGCTTCAGTGACCTCTGCTGTGGTGATCCCCATGAAGACTTTCGCCTCTGCTGATGCAACGATTGAGTTTAAGTAGGGTGACAATATTTTCAATTGGGAAAACCAGGACACCTTGGAGCGGGGGGGGGGGGGCTCTCAAAGCGGGGAAACTCTTTTGTAAATCGTCGGTAAACATACATTTGCGCTTTGGCATGTTGTTGGCTACTGACAGCCACGCTATCTATCTTCTGATTAAGAACAGGGCTGCCCGCACTGACGCGGCTCAGGGATTACGTCACACGCAGCGCCGTGCGCAGTGCCCTAGTGCCTGTAAATATAATGGTCCAATGAAGGTAATTTAAAAAACAGGACATTTCCTCACTTTCTAAAAAAACCCCGGGACAGGACGTGAAATACGGACATGTCCCGGAAAATACGGACGTTTGGTCACCCTAGTTTAAGACTTGATTGAAATACTCATGTCACTGATTCAGTGTGACTCCAGTTTAGACCTGTGCTTTGTTTACAACATGTTGTGGATGGAAGACGGGTGTTTTTTTATTCTTAATGCAGAAAAGGTCACAGAAAGTCAGTGGATGGAGATGCAAACGGGAAATGACAAGAAAATGTATGGATTCATTTATTCTGAGAGGCAACGATGAGTCAGATCAGAGAGAGGAAATGTCAGGTGGAAAAAATAATGAGAGACGAAGTAAGGATAAAATTATTTGCTCCATGACGGGTAGTCAAGTGGTGGAAAATATAATCCCATTGTGGATAGAAATATAAAAAAATGTGACATTTTTAGGGCTTTAATGTCATTTAAAGACAGCATTGCATTGAGCAAAAAATAGTTCTCCACCTATTACTATTTTCATTTCTGAAAGGTGACAACATTCAACCAAGAAGTCTTACAATGCAAACCCAAATAAATGCAATAATATTTTATTGATTCAAAGGATTTTGAAAGTAATAAAGTACAATATCAAAGCACAGCTTGAATTACTGTCAGTAAATGTCAACTAATGCTCATCTGTTGTCAAAATGTGTTAGTTTAAAACAGGAACAGATTTTTCACAATGCTAGGATGCACCCTGTGATTAACAGATCAGAGAACGGCTCATTCATTACCATAAAAAACCTTTGAGTCATTTATTTAAACCTCGCTGTGACTGAAGTCTTTCCACTAAGCATTTTACTGGTACAGCTCACATTGGTTTCCAGTAAGGCCGGTGTCACAGGTCAGGGAATATTTCACCTCCAGTTGTCCGTTCCCTGAGCAGGTGAAGGTGTGGGTTCCCTGGGTCAGATACTCAGTGCACGAGATGAGACAGTCATCACTTGCCACGTCCTGGTCCCAAACCTCAACCTTCAGGGGATGATGTGTTTCCACCTTCAAAAGAAAATTAAAATTAAAGGCATGAAGTTCTTTAAGTTGTAATGCTAATCCGTTAAGCTAATCTATAAAGAACTCACATGGCCCAAATCAAACACAGCGTTCCACGTTGGATTGTCTGATTTGATTTCTTCGGTCCTGAAATACATGGCTCCGTACCACATCTTGGCAAAACTGTCAACAGGAGAGAAAGAACAAATGAATACTTTTCTGTTGTTCATCAGGTGATCCAGGCTCTCAGACTTTGAGCTGTGCATCAACCCACGAATCAGTATCTCCGATTTTATCTCCGTTCAGACCGATGGCTCGGACAATGACCACAGACAGAGTCCCCAACATGTTTTGCCTGGCGCCGACGTTGCCATCAGCAGTGTCTTCTAGCAGGTCATGACCCGGTTCCAGAGGAGCAGCGTTGGTTCCGATCTGCAGCAGGAGGCTGAGGAGGAGAAACCCTGAGGTCGAACAGGATGGCATGGCTGCAGTCTGGAGCGAAACGAGGAAGAGAACAAAATCATCATCATGAAAAGCAGTTTAAAGACTCAACATTCAGAGATGAACCTGAAATGATTCAAGGGCAAAATCAAACTATCAAGACATGGCTTACACAGGAAATGTCTCAGTTACACTTAGAAATCAGTAAATTCACCAGGAATCAGTGGTCAGAACTAAAACAATTATAGATCAATACATTTGGTTTTAGACACTCGTCCTGCTGTAAGGACAGATTCTGATGTGTTGTAGCAGAAAAAGGTTTCAGTAAATCAAATTTTGTTGTCAGCGATCAACGCTAAGATGATTTAAATGCAGAAGTAAAAGTCGTATCTTCCAGTGGTGTTAATTTTATTTTCCTAATTCCTCATGTAAAAAGATCTTCAGGTTGTTTCATATCCTGAATAACTTACAGCTGGTGAGCCTCTTCCAACAATCAAAACCAGATTCAGAAGCACAATTAATGCCTGAGCAAAACGAGCTGAGGACCCGTTTATAAAGGATCCAGAGACGAGGGACCAGCGTTTCCACGGAGATAAGGAGGCTAAAAAAAGAAAAATAATCTAAACTAAACTGAAAATAGATAAGAGTTTACCTGCCAGTCAAAGTGTTATGCTAACTTGGTTAATAATTACAGATGATTAGCCAGCGAGTCAAGGTGATTGTTACACAACATGATTTTTGTGTAACATCTTAATATAAGCTACTAAAGTTCAGCATTAACACAAATGAGCTAAAAATAAAAGTATTTTTTGTTGAATCCTGGTGCATAAAATGATTTGTTTTGTTTCTATGGTTTACGTTCCTTCTGCATGTTGCTGGAGACAAAGACCAGCTGTTATTCTGGATGTATTTATAGAAATAATTAAACCAGACCTTCAACCTCCTTGGGAAAATTTATGATGACTTCCACGTTCCTAGAAATTACATAAAAGAGAAGCCAAATATATCCAGAGTCTGATAAAAATGTTGTATAATCTGTTTCCAGGTAATTTTTCTCTTTCAGTGAAACTTGATGATAATTAAAGGATAATAATTATTATTATTTTCAGTCTTAAAGAGAGATTATTGTCAAAATATTTTTATTTTCTGCTTCCAAGAATAAATTATTTCTGGACTTTTTTAATGCTCTGACTTTAACAGATATTTAACACAATGTTTAATCACTTCTTGTTTCTGCTCAGTTTTCTAAACTGTAAAATATCTGAAGTTGGTTTAACTTAAAAAATTTCATGAACCTTTGATTTGGGTTTAACTAATACACACTTAGGCAGCCATCTTTTCAAACTTAATGAATTTTCTAGTCGATAATTACAGTTTACTTTGAGTTTTTAAACTGATAATTTATTTTTTTTTTTGCATTTATTTATTTCTTGTCCAGCCACCTTGTAATTGTCCTAGTTAAAACCCAAAGCAGAAAATCAGCTGTACATTTCATCTAAAGAGCCAAAAAACATTTTGAGAGGAATTGACTGAGTTTCTGTTTCTGACTCAGAGTCATTAGTATCAGGTTTGGAGGAGATTGAACTCAATTACTTTCTTGATTAAAAACAAATTCTGACTGTGGTTTAATGCAAGTTTTTATCAATTCTGTCTTGAACCATTTAACAAAACGAGCAGATTCAGAAAAACCAGCAGAACCATCCGGATCTGAACCAGAACCCTTTAATGCAGAGGTTTGATCCGATGATCATCTTCAGGTGTGAAACTCCTCAGCCTGACGAAATCCACACATTTCAGCTCCAACAAGTTCAATTCAAACTTTTATCTTTAGACTTTTCTTATTTCAAATAAAATAATGGCTGGACAGACAGACCCTGGACTCTGGGAATGAATCTGACCACCAGGAAGCTCCTGGCTTCGTGGCTTCGGTTTGTTTTCCACTGAAGCTCCAGTTTGCTCTGGATGAGCGGCTGAACTTTTCAACTCGTAGCTGGGGGGAGTGAGGGATTCACAGAGATAAAAAGGAGACAGGCAGACAGCGGAAAGGGTAGAAACAGAGGAATAATTTGAAAATCAAAGATGTGCAGAACGAAGGACGGAAATGGAAACGGTGAGGATGAACGATGGGAGAATCTGGGGTCATTTTCAGGTCACGTCTTTCTCAGGAGGAATTGCTGCGGAGTCGGTGCTTTTGTTTCCCGTCTGTTTGAGTCACTCAACCAAAACCGTGTGTCCAGAATTATTTCTTCACCAACTCATAATAATCCCTTTTTATTCAACATGTCTCCCAAATCTGCTTTTCTCTGACTCTTTAAAATGTTACATGACTGTTTTGTTATACGACTGGTTTTTAGCAAATCTAAATTAGGAACCCAGATAAAATTTTGGTTTTGGAAATATATAGAAGTTGGAGTACGCAGAAATGTCCTCAAATAAGAATAGAAATACTTCAACATATTTTTACTTAAGTAAAAGTAAAACGTAGCCACCCAAGAAATTACTTAAGTAAAAACAGTATTTGGTAAAAAGTCTGTTGAAGTACTGAGTAACTGATCAAATTATCAATCATTTAATATTTATAAATTACATCATCAGACGGACATAAAGACATAAAGTTAAGTAGAAATGTTGGTATTTTAGGGACATAAATGACAATAATTAATATATGTAACAAAAAAATAAAAATCAGGCAAAAGAAAACTTTTCCATATCAGTTTTTTTCAATAAAAAGCAGCAGCTGTTTGTTTCTGTCTGGTGACTTTCTGCTTAAAACATGTTTGTTCTTCATTCAGTGGGTAGAAAAAACAGAAATTTTACTTTACCAAGAGAAGAAATACTTCATATTGAAATTACTCACGTAAAGGTAAAAAGTACAGCATAGTAAAAATACTCTTAAAAGTATTTTTTTTTCTTCAAAAAAGTTACTCAACTATATTCTGGAAATAAATAACAGCATGTTGGGTAAGAATTTAATAAGAATTTTCTTCTTGTATCTTTCAGATAATAAAAGATTAATCTAAGTAAATCTAAAAAGTCATCTGCAGAGGAAGCTGGAACTAAGTGAAAATATATTTCCTTAACTTGTCAATTAACAGTTATTAACCAGATTTCTGCCTTTTGAACCAAACAAAACTCGTCTAACAAAGTGCAGAATTATAAAAGATCCTAAACAACAACAACACATCGTGTTCTGGCCTAAAGAAATCCAACAAGAAACAAATTCCCTGACATCCATCAGCTGGAAAATGAAAATGTTTTTAAGGCTGTGGGACAGAGAACCACAGTGGGGAACAACTAAAGCCCCCATTGCCTCCATGAAGATTCCTAAGAGTTATAGAAAAATATTCTGTCTGGTGAAACATGGTGGTGGCAGAGTGATGATCAGGGGCTGCAGCAGGATAAAGATCCAAAACCACCTCTGACTTGATGCAAAAAACAAAAATGAAAGTTTTGATGTCCAGATTTTAAACTTTATTAAACCTGCAGGTTGTTCATCTTGGGAATCTGTTCAATGTGGCTAAAAAATCTGAAAAAGCAGAACAAAGTTTCTCCACAATGATGTGAGAGATTCACTGAACGCTTTTTAGATGATATAGAGAATGGATGGACATTATTCATCTGTCTTCCCTTTAAAAAACATAAATTGTATTTATTATTAGTCCAGTCATTCAAACAGCCATGAATGTAGTTTATATCACAAACAAACAAAATTAGATTGTTTCGATCATGTTTCCATTCCACCTCCATCCCTGTCGTCCTCATCGCTTGTTTCTTCCTCCCTGAAGGTGTGAACTACCTGATCCAGTGTGACTCCTGAGTGATGGGTTCATGAAAACACGTTTCCCCGACACGCTTCTGAGCCAATAACACACTGCTCATTTATTTATACACCAAAACTCTTGTTTTCCCTCCCCGACAGCTCAATAACCAACATGGACAAAAGCTAAAAGAGAAGCTGGCATCCAGGGAGGAAACCGATCATGGAAAAACTGAGAGATGCAGACAGGCCCATTATGTTGAAGAAATCGATTCCAGCTCTGAAAATCCATTTCTGTTCGGAGAAGCTCACCTCTGACTGCGGTGACCTTTTTGCCGACCCTGAATGCAGAAATAATCGCAGCTTCTCCGGCGAGCGGCGGATCGATGGAGAGCGCGCTGACGGTCCGGCTCCGGTTGACTGCGTCTGATGCGTCCTGACAGCAGGCTGCTTTCCCAGAATGCATTTTACCTCCACACCACTCCAGAGACACCAGAAGTTTGAAACTCCTCCACGACTGAAGTTGCAGAAGCTGCAGCTCTCTGCTGTTCTTTAATCTTTGCTCTCAGACTTTAATCAGCCAGGCGTCGTTTCATGATTCAGTTTGTGGCTCCAGGCGATTTTTTCAAACATTTTCCTAACATGACTGGAGACCAAAGCATCAAAGTCAGCAAGAAGCAACAATTTGTTGTGATCTGTGGCTTTCTGATTCTGTTCGGGTTGCTTCCCTCTCACATCTTGTTTTTTTTAATTCTTTTTTTGAAGCAAATCAACTCTTTTGTTGGCTTGGCTCCAGTAAAACTCAACTAGGTCATGTTGCGAAGCTGCAGAAAACTTGTTAGTAAATCAGTGGTTCGTTTGGTTGAGTCATTCCCAGACTGGAGCTCGTTCTCCAGCAGAGAAACCAGTTAATCATGTTAGCATCATGTCCCTCAGGTTCCCGCCGTGGATTTTCTCACTGGGAGATCCTGCAGAGTTTTCTGACTCACTTGTGAGAGAGCAGCTCGACTGCTGCTTTGCTGCGAATGTCTGCAGGCTAATTGTAGGTGTCAAGTGGCTGTTGAAACATTTGCAGCTCAACTTTATTTAGTTATTCAGGGGGAAAGAACTAAGTCATTAAAAAGTCTCAGGAGAAGATTCATAATGTGGATCAAACCAGATATTTATTCGCCGTGTATCAAACATTTTCTTACCTTAATGCAGGAATTATGAGAGAGAATTTATCTGTGGTTTTTATTTTTGAATTTTCAGGCTTTGAGGTTCACACAGATTTAGTTCACTGTGCCTTTAAACAAATTAAAAGAAGAGATGATTACATTTGACCTTTTTAAGAGACTGAAAGGTTAGAGGCCCGACTTTAAATACATTTCAATGCAACACCTCAAACACATTATTGTGTGAAACCAAAATTAATCAGAAAAGAAATCAGGAAGATAAATGTCAACCTAAAGTAGTCTGGGTCATCGGTGGGTTAAATGTCCAGACGCCTGAAGGTTTCACACTCAGTTTTACAGAACAGCATATAAACAGCATAAAATGTCCAGAAATCATACAGTAACTGAGAGATGAGCTGGAAAAAGAGTGACTTTCCCAGTGAAACCAGTTCTGTACCATCATGGACTGAAAGGCCACTCTGACCAGAAGAAGCCATTAATCTGAAACCAACAGGAAAAGCCAGATTACAGTTTGCAAATTAAGGACAAAGACCTTAATATTTGCAGACATGTCCGGCAGCATCAGTTCTCTGAAGTACTGGGACGGCAGCATCAGGAGGGACTGGTGCAAACTGGAAGGCATCATAAAGAGGGAACCTCTGAAGCAACATCTCAGTTCTTCTAAATATGAAAAGGAAATTTATGTCAACATCTAAAAATTATGAAATGTTGCTAAAATAATTTGTCTCATAAGGATGTAACAAGAATTCAGGAGATGAGACAATATTGAGTTAACGAGAAGACGAGATTTTAATATTACAAAGATACAGTTTATGCTGCAAAAATGATTTTATTTTGATTTTACCACCAAAACTGATGTGTTTCTTTTTCTAATTAATCAACTAATCAACGTCTGCAGTCAAATATCTAACGGTTCCCAGTTGCTGCTCAGTGTGTGAACAACCTGCAGGGATTTCATCTGGTTTCTTTGTCTCTCTGTTCTTACTGGAGACCAAAAATCCTGCCAAACAACTGATTTAAGAATAAAAGAGGCATCTGGTGTTACAACTTCCTGAGGTGGAGCCATGAAGTCTGTTTCATCAAATATATAGTGATGTTTTCATGTTTAACAGGATCTTGTTTCTCTCCTGGTGACATTTTATTCTGTATTTAGTAAATAAAAGTATTTTCTCATACTGACTGACGTAATATAAACACTTTACTTATTTTTCAGAAAATGGAAACTTGTCCAGTGTATTTGACTCAAGGTAATTCTCTTTTCTCTTTATCTTTAGATATTTGCAATGATCTAAAACTGTGTGCATTTCCAAAGTCATTGTCAGCTCCTCAGCGGGTCTGGAGGATTAAATCAGACGGGAGATTTGCTCTGTTTCCTGCAGCAGGCCGGCTCTTTGTGGATGGAAAGTAATTAAAATGGCAGCGTTTCGGTGTGAGGTGTGATTATTTGACTCAGAACCAACAAGAGGCTGTTGATAACTCCTGGCTTGACATGCCAAACACCAGCCTCACGCTTCAACAACTTTGCTTTTCAGTGAGGACGTGTAGAAACAAGTAATGAGCCGATCATAGAGGGAAGTTTTCAGGAAGATGCCACGGCGGCTCTGAGTAGGAGCCAGGGATTATCTGAGGTGTGGGAGCAAATTGGCTCCTGGAGCGTGAAGACTGCGAGGTCGGCTAAAGTAACATCTCTTTTAGTGAAGCCACTAAATGGAAAAATGAAAATGTTTTTATTTAGTGGAGTGTAAAAAGTGAAGTAACTGAAAATGGATTTAACTGTTTGTAGAGCGGATTGAGTCAAAGAGCAGAGAGACGTCCTGCACTAAAAACATGCATCTGTTCAAAAACCTTTAATCTAATCCATTCAGATGTTATTTTTTAGATAATGTGTGCAAAACTTAGTCAATCTTATTATGCACTGGACTAGTTATCAGAAGATAAGTAAGACTCAGAGGGAATATTTATGAATGAACAGAGTCACAGGCTGAATTTATGTTTGATAAGCTCAATATATTTGAATTTTGTGCAACAACCACCAAAATATTTAACTGTACAAACCCTGAATGGTCATTCAGTTTGATAAATACATACATTATATTGCCAGAAGTTTTTGTTCCCCATCCAGGTGATCAGAATCAGGTGTTCCAGTCACTTCCACGGCTGCAGGTGTATAAAATGAATCACTGAGGCCTGCAGGCTGTTTTCACAAACATTAGTGAAAGAATGTTTCGCTCTCAGTGAATTCCAGAGTTGAACTGTGACATGATGCCGTCCGTGAAACAAATCCTTGAAATTTCCTCAGAAAAATGGAAACGTTTGGGAACGACAGCATTCAGCCACCAAGCGGTCGGCCATGTAAACTGACGGATGCTGAAGCTCAGGTTTATTTCTGACTTCACAGTTTTGAATCCATGTGACACTAAGTTTGGTTTCACATCCCTTCATCACAACCAGCAACAGGCTGGAAATGACCCAGACAGTCTCCACAGCAACACTGATCAGCTTCCTATTCCAAAACGGAGAAATATCCCGTTCACGTTCTGATTTGTATCCTGATCCACCGACTCCTTTCTTCTCCTACCTCCAGTAGAGCAGAACCATGCTCTGATTACTGCAGATGATGTTCCCTCCACTGTGAGGCCAAAACTACTGAACTAGTTGGATTAAAGCAGATCAAACTCATCTAACAATGAGAACTCTGCTCTTCATCACTCTCCCCTCCTGACACAGAAAGTTTTCTTTCCTTCTCTGTGTCCAAAAAACTTTTCAAACTTTCAGTTCTTGTCAGGAATCGTTTCCTCCTGCAGGGTCTCAGTCAGCCGTAACATGACATGACAGAAAGCACACAAGCTTCCTTCAGGTATGTGGAAGATGCATCTACATCTAATTCAATCTTAATATGAAACCCAGGTTAGCTTACAGGCGTCTGAGCATGTAGGAAAAAATCTGCCACCACTGATCACAGGTTCTGAGATTTGGATCAAATGATCTGTCTTTTTTTCCATCTTGTGTAGCAGAAAATCTGAATAAAAACCAGATTTCATGAATCCATCCTTCATTCCTCATGCAGCATCTTCGACACCACTGACAACCCGGTGAAGACCCTCCATCCCTCTGTCTGCTCTTTATTTTTAAAACCTGTTTGTTGGCTGCAGAGCTGATGAATAAATCCTTTACAGCAGGCTGACTCACAATGAGCAGAGAGCCTCTTTTATTCTGATGTCCTGATCCAAAACGCCCACACCTCTGAACCGAGGCATCAGCTCTCAGCCAGAACGCTGCTAAATCCCTCCAGTCATTGACCAGTTTGAAGATAATTTCCATCAACCTGAAGCAAATGGAGCAACGCCTTCATTCAACAGATCAGCTTTTACTGCCACACAAACACGTTGCAGGCGAAGTGGTGGAAACAGGAGAGGGAGTCGGCGCCCACAGAGAGCTGCTGGAGGAAAACGCTGCCGCTGGCAGCATCCTCCGAACAGCAGGGGGCAATGCTCCAGAAACGGAGCGTTGAACCAACAACACCAGCGGCGACTGATTTAGAGACAAACAGGAACCAGAATTTATTAGCTTACTTAGTGAAAGAGTTGTTTTCAGCAACATTTCAAGACTCTCCAGGGAAAAAAGCTCAACTCTTGACTAATGAAGTGATTTATTGAGGTATTTGTTTAGTTTGACTCTATAATAAACCACAGAAACATTTTCTGGTGGAACCTAACCTTCTGTTTCCTGCAGCTGTTTTATATTTAGAGATGACCCTGTCTCTTCTCTCTCTCTCTCGTTGTTTTTAGTGAAATAAAGCATCTCTTAACCTTTATACAGGAGACTGTGAGACCTTTTAAACATGTCCAATAAATTTATCGGGGCTCTGCTTCATGAGCCATGATGTAACAGACCTCAGGTCCCCGGGCCGAGGCGCAGAGTCAGAGCTTTCATCACACATTTTTCAGCCATAATTCAAACTGTTATCCAGAGGAACTGCTTGTGTTTTATACACAGACTGAAACGGAGCCTTTAAAACCATCCTGAAAGCTGAAGAGAAACCTGAGTTCAATACACGAATTCAAACTGATCAGACAACTGGCCTCCAGTCAGAGCTGTTCTCTCTGAAAGTTAATTAACCAGCAATGTTTGGAAAACCCAAAAGGCACATTTATGTTTTTCTAAAGATGTTTTCTTCAATGGCCCAAAAGGCCAGATAAAAAAACACACGGCCTGCTTCTCATTTTGTCGCTCTGCTCTTAATAAAAACACGATGGCCTGAAAGCAGCTTAGAAAACTTTTAATTTTCTTGTCAGCACAATAAGAAAATGCTTTTCCACTCGCAGCGGCTGAAGGATTCATTTGACAGGTAAGTAGTTTTTGAATGACTACCAGGGATTTTCAACTTTAATACAGAGTTGAAGAGGCAAAATATGACATTAGATGTTTTGTTAAATCCAAGTTTCTTCTATCGCCTCTGAATGCTGGGAAAAAATAAAAATGGTTCAGTTGTTAAAGCTTCAGTGATTTTAAAGACAGAGGAACTGGAAAACTCATTTTCCCAGGCTGACAAAAACTAAAAGCTTTGACACTCTAGAAAATCTCTATATTTCTGTTTTCTGATCGATTTCTCAGATTATTGAACAGAAATAGTTGGAGAAATAAAACAACTTAATACAAAGAATAAATTGAAGGTATTTACAATTGCAGCAGTGGTGATAGAATAGATTAATAAAAATGTATGTTTTGTTTTTAGTTTCACTCTATAATAAACCATAGAAACATTTTCTCTTTCTTTCAGGCAGAGAGTGTGTATTTTAAAATACAGATATTTTTTCAATATTTTGGGGTTGATATGGAGCCGGTGGTTACCACTGATCAATAAGGTCTTAAATACAGAGGAAGAGTAGCAAAGGGAGCAGAAGAGCTAATCACAGGTGAGTGGATGCAGCTGTTGAAGCCAGAGGCAAACTGGCAGGAAGAAGGAAGATAAACAGATAAATGATCAAAACAGAAATAAAAACCAAAGTACTGATCATAAGATTAACGTTAAGAAAGACATTTTACACTTTTAGTTCAGAGAAAAGCTGCTCAGTATTCACCTCCAGTATGGATAACATCCACATGTCTTCTGATTGGTTCTTCTCCACAGCGATGTCTTCTGATTGGTTCTTCTCCACAGCGATGTCTTATGGTTGGTTCTTCTCCACAGCGATGTCTTCTGATTGGTTCTTACCCACAGCGATGTCTTATGGTTGGTTCTTGTCCACAGCGATGTCTTATGGTTGGTTCTTGTCCACAGCGATGTTTTCTGATTGGTTCTTCTCCACAGCGATGTTTTCTGATTGGTTCTTACCCACAGCGATGTCTTATGGTTGGTTCTTGTCCACAGCGATGTCTTCTGATTGGTTCTTACCCACAGCGATGTCTTATGGTTGGTTCTTCTCCACAGCGATGTCTTCTGATTGGTTCTTACCCACAGCGATGTCTTATGGTTGGTTCTTGTCCACAGCGATGTCTTATGGTTGGTTCTTGTCCACAGCGATGTTTTCTGATTGGTTCTTCTCCACAGCGATGTTTTCTGATTGGTTCTTCTCCTCTGAAAGTATCACATCAGGTATTTTCTCTGGTGTTAGTGATGATGCACCACATGTCTTGTTTCTAAATGAAAGTACTAAAACACTTTGTGGTTTATGGTGTGAATGTAAACAGTTTCTCTGGTGCTGATCATTATTATTCATAGTTTAACTCTCTCCTGTTGCTCTATTTATCCCAAAGATATTTTATTAATAAAACACAAGCTGCTGCTTTCATGTATTTATTTCTGCTGATTGTTTTTTCCCTTCGCTCTCATTAGTAATGCAGCAGCTCAGCTCACCTCTGATTGGCTGGAGGGGCTTCATCCCCAGGGTCCACTGGGAGCCAACCTGCTTTGTGTTTCAGTGTTTGTGCATCTTGGCTTGGATGTAAAGGGCTGTGTGTTAAAATGCAAATATGTCCTGCAGACAGGAAATAAGTCTCAGCAGCTCAGACAATCTAAACACATAAAAACAAACAGCAGAGCAGAGCGAGAGGCTTTAGGAAAACCAAACAGGGAATGGACTCGACTCCCTCAGTTCCTCAGAAATTCACCAGCATTGTTGTTTTCGGTTTAACAAATACCTCCCAACGGAGCAACAATAACGAGAACCAGAAGATAATAATAATAATAATACTGCTATGATGACTGAATATTTGGAGAAAGTGTTATTGTCTGATAAAACACAGAAAGGCTCTGAACGATTCCCTCTGAGGATTAACGCTCTCCACTTTCCTAACAATGTCCAAAAAATAAAAAAAACTAACTCAGTTTGATCCGACACATCTGGAAACATCTGGAAATGACAAGAATACTTTGGAATATTCTGGAAAACATCTGGAATATTCTGAAATATGCAGGCAAACCTGGAAGTTAACTATTTAAAGGTCTGCATGGAAACAGACAGAAAACTGTTTCCATCCATCCATCCATCCATCCATCCATCCATCCATCCATCCATCCATCCATCCATCCATCCATCCATCCAGGTTAAATGACTCTGGAGCTCAGAATCAGTAAAAAAGGTTTAAAAAGTTTGATGTAAAATGTTGATTATTCAGCTTCTCATGTCATCCTTAAATAAATATTTCCTCCCTGTAAGATGAATCTCAGTTTGGCCTCTTCTGCTCTGATTCTCATCTCACCAACACACGGTCGACCTTTCACCTCATCAGTGGAGCCCCGATCCATTCATCCATCCATATGTTGCCTCATCCCTTCATCTCCAATAAACAGTGACCTTTGAACTCCTCCAGTTAAGCAACGACAGTTTCTGGTACCTCAACATAAATCGCTACTTCCTGGCATAAACACCTGAAATGTTGGGCAGGAAAACAGGAAATTCGCCCAGATCTTGAAAGAAAAAACTTCTGAGACACAAACAAGTGAAAAAGATTTATTCATTATATCCACAGGTAAAAATACCAAACACCAAAATGTTAAAAAGTGTGGGTTGAAGGAACATGTTTGCTTATGAGTCAGTGATTAAAGCTGAATATTAAAGTGTGCCAGTTTTAATGTAGGAACACCTCAGGTTTTGGATGTGTGTGAAGGAAACCAGTCATTATCTCATCTGCTGATTCCTGCCAGAGTGTCCGACGCCGTCTGACAGGCTGCGGGAGGCGAGATGGGGCTGATTGCAGCTTTCAGTATCTTCAGTAAAGTGCTGCAAGTCACACAGATTACAATCATCAACACAATGATCTCTGAAATGATTGGTTCAGGTCGTGTAATCACAGTTTCCCCAAGGAGGAGGCCAATCAAATGCAAATAACTAATTACAACATGATCTGACAACCTTAAGGCTCTGCACACGTCTTCCTACAGAAAGGCTGCAGTTCCCAGGGGCTTTAAGCTGTTAGCTTCATGCTAGCTTCTGATGGAGGGTCACATGTAAGGACTAATCCAAGATGGAAGCTGCTGTCGTTCAACGAGGCTTTTTGACCAGACAGTCAGAGAGTCAGGATAAACTGGACACCATTCAGACTTCAGTCATGTTAAGGTGCAGTTCTCACTGATCGAAGATAATTTAATGTCTTACAGTGAAACACAAAGTGTCCATCCAGGTTTTTGCTTTATTTTAATAGTAAATGGGACAACAAAGGTGCTGGGAGAGGCTCTCTAATAAAGAAAGAGCAAGTCATAAAGCATAAATATAAAATGGTTTGTTATTTTTACATCTGGACATTTTTAATGTTTTAAATCAACAACAATCTGACTGCTTTACTTATTTCATTAATCATTATTGTGAGTTTAGTTTATATTTGAACAGGTAAAAATCAAAAGTAGTTATTGCAAGGATATTTAAAGAGAAAAATACTAAACATTTGTGTGGCCCCTGCAGTTTATTCAACTTGACATTTTTGGCCCCCATGGAAAAAGGTTTGGAAACCTCTGGCTTACAGGAGGTGTTACGATACGACCAGCTCAGTCCCGTCTTTGTGTCTGTAAAAACGTTTCCCTGAACCTTTCAAATCAAAACTTTACCTTTAACTAATTGTGCTGGTTACAGTCTGGAATCTATTGTGTCAAACTGAAGGCCCAGGGGCCAAATCTGGTACGCCATAATGTTTTTATGTGGCGCTCTAAGTTGTAGCAGGACATCTAAATAAAACCTTCAAGCTGACAGTTCTGTGCTTAAATATTGTTTTTCTAATCAAACTGAACCAGTTTTTGTGTGAAAACTGCAAAATTACATAAATGTGAAAATATGTTCAATAAGTTAACTTTAATAAGTACTTACTGAAGGCAGAAATAGCTACTTATTCATATCTTAGCAGCTTGTTAATGGGTTTATATTCTGCTCCAGCCTTGAGGACATTCAGGATCTTGATTTGGCTCAAAATGTAAATTTGACATCCCTGCTTCAGCAATGCTAACAGCTTAACAAAGCAGCTCTAGGTCATCCATCCAGACTTGAACTTAGCAGTTGAAATCTTTGCGGATTTTTATCAATCACTCTGGTATCTCATTAATGGATTCCCAGTTTGTTCATCACTAACGTTCAGCTGTTGCTGGAGGTGGTCAGACTCCTAATTAGACGTCAGACAATGCTAAGTTATCTCCAGCCTCCCCACAGAGCCGCTGAACTGACTGGGTCTGTGCCGCCCCGCGCACGCCGTCTGTGTGTGAGTTCAGGCATGACTGTGTGTGCAAAACCAAATTATTAATGCTCCCTTGGCCAGCAGTGCGTCACATTGACTGACAAGTTTCCCATGAAGCTGCGCCTGAGGGAACAAGCGTGAGGCCTCAAATCTGACAGACTCACAGCGGCAGAAAAGCCGTCGCCAGAGGTAACAGACAGGACTGATTGTAGTAAAGTGCTGCTGAGGGAAAGTGAGTCTAATAGTAGAAGAAGAAGAAGAAGATGTGGAAGTCGTTGACTGGAGGCAGAGCTGCTGCAAATTGTCAATAAGACGTCAAAGTCGATGGTTTTTGACATTAGATTGTTGGCTAGAAATAGAAAAATATTTTTAAAGAAAATGTACTTTAGGTCAAGAGTACCATCACAATCACTCATAACATAAATACTACAGATTGTTCTGGTTTCTAGAGTTACTGGCAGAACAATAAAAGCCAAAGTTTCTACTCTGTATCTGCAAGATTTTACTTTTTATGACTTGTTATAGATGAATTAGTTTATGTTGGACGTTCTCTGAAGTGGAGGTTAGTTTTCCTGTTATGTTACCTCAGTGTTTGGTGTTTGCAGATCAGACTAACATTTTTCCTTCCTCACACATTTACTTGATAGATTTGTGACATATTGATGTCCAGGAGTTTCTGCACCTCCACCATCAGTTTCAGCTTTACTGTGAAAGAGAAAAATACTAAACACACGTTCAGTTTTTCCATCTGTGGATCAGTAGATGAGATCTGGCAGCTGGAATGGGTTTCTGTTCCGGGTTGAACCAATTTCACGTTGACGAGTCTGAAGAATGAGACAAAACTGATTTATCCAAGATGATCAAAGATGAATAAATAAGTGGGGAATATCACAGAGTTTGAATTATATAAACAACACATGAGTAATTTATCAAAACTTAGCTTGTGATTAACAGAGAAGTGAAAAAGATTAAAGAAACAGAAAAGACTATAAACATGGACTGTAAGAGGAAGCAGGAGCAAAAACCCTGCAGGAAAATCAGTGAAAGAGGAAAGTCTGACTGGGAGAGACTGGGAGAGACTGGGAGAGACCGACTGGAGTGGGAACAGGTGAGACTGACTGAGTGGAACCGACTGGGACTCCAGTGGCACATGAGGGAAAACCAGTTATGAAGAGTGACTGGACAGAAAATAAGGAAAACATTTTGATAATTTGTTTAGGAATGTTTTGTTGGATCAGGAGCCCCAGTACTATTAATACGTTCCATTTGTAGTCAGAACTCTGAGTTTCCGATTTCCCAGTCAGAGAAATCAACTTGAACGCCTCCTGAAGTCGGACTTCCTGATGGGAAAAGGGATCAACTCCGACCATCCCAGTTAAGACTTTGTGTTTCAATATGGCCGCTCCTCCCATCAACAGTAATAATCTGTGGTGGAAACTTGTTTGTTTTAAAGACACAGTTGTAAGAGTTCGTCTAAAATTAAAGTTACATGTAACACCTGCAACTCTAAACTGAAGAAATGAAAAGTGATGTTTGGTTATGGAAAGTAAAGCTTAAAATGTTCATAAAACGTATTGTGAGTAATAACTACTTGGGTTTTGCCATATTGAAATCCTGACTTCGACTAAATAGAACGCTGCTAATTTGGATATTCGGACTTCAGAGTTAAATGAAACAGGAAGTTCTAGTTATTTAGTTATTAGTTCTAGTTATTAAAGAAATCAGCTGAGAATCCCTCCACTTCTCACAGGGTTTTTCTTCATCAGCAGAGAGACGGATGGATGCTGAGGGCTGAAATATGGAAATGACCAGCGTTGGGCTGAAGCCGCAGGGGGCCTGGCAGGCAGTTCTAGATTTATTGGAGCATCAGCGCTTCGAGCTGAATTGGTGTTTTATCTGATGGCTCCGCCAGCCGCTGTTTCTATGTGACAAGATGGACTGACCCAAATGTTTATGCACCATTTATTCAATCAATTTACTGCAGCCGGGGTGAGAAAGACTGGAGTCCCATCATTTGTGCTGCGGAGGCAGAACTGTCTGATTATACTGTCATTTTATTTAGCTTCAGGAAATACTCAAGCTTTTACTGCCCGATTTTTCTAAACATGTTTTTCCAGGAGATCAAAAAAGTAAAAATAATTTGCTACTTAAAAACTTTTGGTACATTTATATATTAAATGGTCAAGAAAGTTTTATACATTTGCCCAACAAAAATCTTGAAAAATCGACATTTTTACTGCGTTTTTAGTGTTTTACAGCTCAGTTTGTCATGAAGATTTGAAACATTGAGATGCAACAAAGACAGAAAAACAGAAGAAATTTGTCAGCATGTTTTATATCCCTTTTTAAAGGAAAACCTCACACCTCCAACCTGTAATAATCAGCATCATAATCACCTAACAAACACATGCTGACTTCCTGTTTAATACTCCTAAGTATTACTAATAGTTAAACATTTCTACTGTTTATCAGATTTTTCTCATTTTAGGCTGAACTTGTCATCTGTACTCATGCTGGAAACTGACTTGGCTCCATGTCGGCCTCTTCCTGCCTGGAGTTTTGTACCAACAGAGACAAAAATATCCCACAGTGTTGTTTTGAATGTGTGAGAAACCAGATCTCTTCAGCAGCGTAGTGTAGGGATCAGAAACAGGAATCAGATATGCCTGCAGACAATAACAACTTCTCAGTGTCTTCCCCCGCTGCAGGTTCAGCCAAATATTTCACAAAGTCAAATCAGTGAAACACACTGATTGCTCTGCAGGTACCAGGCAGCGGCTGGTGGAGGAAGGAGGATGATTGGCCACAAACACAGCAAGAAGAGAAAAACTATCTAAACTAAAAGTCTGAGGAGTGAGGCTGGCATTTCACATGTTTTCTGTTTCGTTAAGGAAGGTGTTAGTTTAGTTTAGTCACTATTAATCCAACCACATGTCATGATGGGATTAAAGAGAATCCAGAGGTAATTTGCAGAGCAGGAGGTTTAATGAAAAGTAAAGAAATGACTTACAGCAAAGATCAAAAGGAGACATGAGATTTGGAGCAAAGGCCAGGAGAAAGAAACACAAGAAACCAGTGAAGAGCAACGAGGACAAACAGGATTAAATACTGGAAACGACCAGGGAACCAAAGAAGCTAATCAGGAGGAAGTGGAAGCAGCTGAGGGAGAACCAGGCAGAGGAAGATCCCAAATCTGAATCTGGAACATCTAAAGAACCTTAAAATAAATAATAAAAATAATAATAAACAAAACAAACAGAGGACTGAACTAAAGCTGAATCTGTGAAAGAAATTATCCAAACAGAAACTCAAATGAAACTTCAAACATAAAACTCTAAAGTTAAATAATTTCTCACTCAGGCCTGAAGCAGAAACCATAAATATGTTTATGAGAATAATTTGGACACAATAGGGAGTTTAGTGTCATATTCTATATAAAACTCTCTTTTTAATTAAGGTGGACATATTAAGAAGTGACAGAATGGTAGCAGAGATTAAATACATAATAGAAAATCTACTGAGTATTTAATGCCTTTATTGAGCTTTATGATTCTTTTTGGGAGATAAAACACTTTGAGACAGTTTCATTTGTTTAAAATGTTTTTTTATTTTGTTTTCTCTCTAAATTTAATGATCAGATTAAACTTTCTCCTGCTGCCTCCTTTCCAGAGGTGTAATTATTGCAGCTGATTGATCATTTTTCTGCGGCCGGTTCAAAGCGCTCCTCTCGCTCTGCCTCCATCACAGGATTCATTCTGACGTTTTATTGTTGGTTTTGAAGAATCATTAATGGTTATAAAACCTTTTTCAACCAAAACCAAGCAGTTCAATTGCAACACTCAAGTGACTGATGTCCTGCATGTTTTATGTGTTTCAGTTAAATTGATTGAATGTTTTGTTTGAATCCACATAATTTTAAACTTTAATGACTCCAGAATATTGAGGACTAGAACAACTACATCCAAATCCAAGTTTTCCAGTCTTCGTCTTTATTTAGATCAGAAAAGAATCTGTTGATATCTGATATTTATTTTGCTCAAACCATAAAAAAGGTTGAAGTTTTGTTTTAGCTCAGCATTTAGCGCCATCTTCCAGGATATTCTCACCAACATGGTTCTTCCTGTGTGACTGTTTTCCACCTTTGGACTAAAGACTTTCCTACAAACTCTCCAGTCTCCACTTTTCCTCTCCCAAATTCACTCACCAACGGTGTCCCACAGGGTTGTGTACTCAGTCATCCCAGCCAACCACAGCAACACATTAGATAGCGGTAAAACATCTATTGGGCCTTTAGAGGCTGATGAGATAAAACCTGATGTCTGATGAAAGATCATGACCAAAGTCCAAAAAATAACTTGGATTTCAGGTAGAAAATGGACAAAGAGTCTATTAAAGGAACAAAGACAGCTGGAAACATTAGCTTCATGTCTGGCTACCTCTGTAGAGCCACAACTATTTATTGCAAAGTTATATCCAGATATTATTCTTGTTCCTTTGGACAAACTGGATGAATTCTTGTCCATTATTTGTTTTAAGATGTTAAGCAGGTTAGAGCTGTAAAAGTTGCTACAAACATCCTGATTCTTGCCTTCAGTTGATGTTTTTCCAGTCTAAACACATGACTGTCTGTGACAGAAGCAGTAAACAACTGATGGCGCAGCAGCAGAAGCAGTTTGCATAAAGATGAGGCCTAATAAGCAGTCAGTGTTGATGGATGAAGCCATCACAGGAGGAGTTCGTCCCACTTTAACAGAGCAATTAATGCTTCCCCACAGAGAGACGTGGAGAAGGCAGCAGTGAAGGGCCGCCTCGCCGTGGGAGTCCCTGCAGGCTGGTAAACAGCGGCGGAGCTTCGTTTTCTGTTTGTGCTGGATGAGAGCCGAGCAGCACAAACAGGTGTTTGATTCTTCACCTTCAGCCTCTCAGCCCGTTTCCTCCCGTTTGGGTCTGAATCGCTGGATCTGGAGCTTTCTCAGAGATTGACACAGGATTTGGATTTGGCTGCGGTAACTGTTTGCTCTTGCATGCCCGGCTGTGACTGCTGAATTATTATTCATGGAGTCTTTGGCGTTTCGGTGGAGGTGAAGCCGATTACACAGCCGGGTTTTAGTTCCCGTCTGTGGAAGGAGAAACGCTGCAGCAGGTTTCTGAACGGTTTGGACTCGGAGGACGTTTCTGCCAAGCAGGAGCTCCATGAATGTTCCCACAGTGACATTTGTTGTCACAGCAACAAATGAAATGTTAAGCTTCAGCTCAGGGAGAGAACATTTACAACTTATGAGTTAATTACATTCTGTCACACACAGACCTCCGGTGGTTCTTCTGAAACAACTTAAAACACCTGAATTCATCTTAAGATCATATTTCAGTGGGTTTCTATCTTAGTATTGACCTTGTTTGTAAGGTTTTACAGTTTTTTCCATCCATTGTTGATGAATCTCAAGTTGAGTCTCCTGTTTTGTTTGGATTGGGAGTTTGATTTTCCAGGGAGGATTGTGTGAGGAGTCACTCTTAAAGATTTTCTTGGCAAAACAATGTCTTATTTATGGGGCAGATAATTAGTGAAGGAAATTGTTGTGTTTATGGGTGAAATATGAAAGCCTGGTGGTGTTGGGTTTGTCTTGTTGGGATTTTTTCAATTGATGTGTTTCTGTTGCTTTCATCAATCATCCTGTCTGAACTGAACTTGTTCCTCCAAAGTTCCCTTGTTGATCCAGACGTTCTTCATGACTTACTGCTGTATATGTTGGCCTGTGTGAGAGCAAAGAGCCTCAGAGAGTCCCTTGATTTTTAGCCAACATCCCAGAAGCCCTCTCTAAAAGATTTATGTTTCCAACCAGAAACTGGTGGCCTCCTCCCTCTGAGTCAGGAGTGACTTTCTGCGTTAAGCCTGGTGAGCATCAAGCTGTGAGGATGTTTCTTTCCCCAGCAGAACCAGGGAATCTGCTTGGAAATTTGCCTGGAGTAGAAAAACAGAATGGTCTAATCAAAGTCCGGACCCAAGTCTTGCATGTGAAAATTAATCACATCTCTCTATTCAAACTGATTGAGGTTGAGATGATCTGCAAAGTACAGCCAAATGTCTCAGTATCTGTTTCTAATGTGCTACGATGGCAATGAGATTTCCCAAAACATTTAAAGTTTTTATTTTTTATTTTTGTGTCTAAATCTTCAAGCCAACTACACTTCAGACGATAACAAGAGAGTCTAAAGTCGGAGGAGGACAGATGGAAGTTGAATGGATTATAAAAATCTATTTTTCCAGCTAAAAATGGTGGAAAGAAAATAAAAGATTTTCAGTTTTAATTGCAGGAAAAGGTGGAAAGTTTGGACTCATTCGGTCTGGAAGACTTGAAAACGACGCATCATTGTGGTTTAACTATACAGTTTTGCACCACATTGTGTCGGTAGGTTGCATAAAATCAACAGAAAATTGATTTATGCATGTATCTGTTTGTCCAGCCATTAATTATTCATGAATTTCAAACTCAAACATGGTTTTATCCTCCTCAGATGGTTTAATAACATCTTCTGTTTGTTTCCAGCCCGGATAAAAACATCCAAGTCAAAGTTTTCCCTTCATTCCTCCAGATTAATTGAGCTGTTTCTTCTCCGGCCTCCATTTCTTCTCCCAGCTTCTGCTTAAACAAGGACCCTTGAAAATTAGCTCAGCGCTATCATATTCTGAACCTTAAAACACCAGCAGAGCCAACGCTGCAGCTTATAATTGACTCCCACCTGCTTCAGTCATTATAGCAGAGAATGAAATTGGATTTTGGTGTTTGGTCACGCAGGGCGACGGAGGTTTCTGCTCCTCCATTAACCCGTCAGCTGAAAACAACCCGGCGTGTTTGGACTGAAAAAAGACGTCTGTTTCTCTTCTTCCTGCCTGGTTCATCGGTTCCTGTCAGTTACTGGCCCACCTGCTCTCCACCTCCAGCAGGTTTTAATCGATGCCTCGCTGCTGCTGCTTCACACCTGTTGAAGCAGGAGTCTGTCCGTTTATTTCTCCTCCCAGAGGAGCCAATACCCTACAGACTGAGGCTGAAGCGATAATGGAAAAGTTTGGAGTGGGAGAATCTGCAGGCAGCAGAGACTGAACCTATCAGCTGCTCCAACGCTGGTTTCTTTTTTCATTTTTTATTTTGGAGCTTCAATCTATGAACAACTTGTAGCCGATTTCCACACAGGCAGAAAGATTATTCACAAAAAGAAAAATACTTAGTTAATTAAGAGTTGACTTAGAAAAAGAAACTTGAGCAGGTCACATTTGCACAAACATACCAGCAGTTAACACACAGTTTTCATCGCCCACCATGAAAACTGTGTGCAGAGTTGCAGATTTTTCGCTCGGCCATTTCATTTCCATTTCCTGTTTCTGAAAAAGCTTAAGCTTTAGCTCTAAGGAACATTTCCATATGGATAAAGGAGACTTAAAGGTTTATTGTTAGCTCCAGTGTGAGAGCAGTGAATATATAACGGGATGAGTCACCAGACAAACAGCAATCACTGCAGAACATAAAGTCCTCAAACCCACCAAACTGGTGATCAGGAAACCGCCTGATTGGTTGTTTTCAGTGAATGGCTGTTCACCCACATCCTGGGAACAAGAAGGTTTTCCAAACTGACACTGGCCCCTAATGCTACACCAAATTAGCTTCCCATTAGCATGAGGACAATAAAGTCTGCTTCTGAACGCCAAGAACAAAAAATAAATATTCAACAAAGCACATTTCTACTGGCATTTAGCAAATACAAATGAATTTGATCATCACAGACAAAAATAGGAGACATTTAACCTGATTTAATGAACAGCAGCAGCTTTTATTCTCACCACTCTGCTCAACAGCTGAGTTAAAATAAACCCAGTGAGTTCATGAACTTGATTTAAGACACCAATTATAAATGTCAGTGTGTGAAAGTGTAGAAAACCGGCTCCATTAAACCCTCCGGTGTTAAATGATGAGAATGTAATGAAACCAGGCGGTTCTGCTGGGTTTAAAATGTAAACAGGCTCTGGGATCTGCCTTCATCATCAGGTGGAAAACAAACTGAACTGGATCTCAAACACTGTTTGCATGAAAGGCGTCTAGAGAGAGTTCGTTCTCCAAGCCTGAGGACTTATCCGTCCTAATTAATATCTGCTGAGAATGAACACTTCAGATCAGAAAAACAACCGCAAACCACGGAAAAACTCTGCATCTGTCTCACGCACTCAGTGAGGTTTGGGGGTTTTACATTTTCAGAGCTGCAAAAGATTGAAATTTAATGTTGAGTCCATTATTTCTTATTCTAGTTGACATCAACTCTCACACCAAAGAGCAACTCAAACAACCTGACATGAACGTTGGGAACCAGAGTACCTGGAGAAAACCCATCTATAGACGAGGAGACATGCTGACTGCTAACACAACCAGGATCGTTTTTGTCGGAAAAATCCAACATTTAAAAATGTTGGATTACCAGGAAGAAGAAACTGAAAAATACATTTAGTTTAATTCACCGCTGAACCAAAATCCAGCCTGATTCTGTACATTTTGGTTTCTGAACTCCAAGAATGATAAAACAAACATTAGATTCTATTATTATTATTATTATTACTGTGGTAAAATGAGTCTTTGTGGAAGATCAGGAATGTAAAACATCTTCTCTCCCCTGGTGTCCAAATCATCCGTCCAAAGATCTTTTCTCCAGAAATCCTGGTTCATTTGTCATTTACTAATAAAATAAATGATATTTCTGTTGTATTCTACTGTCTTTGTTAATGTGAAACTTTTTTATGTATACCTTCTTGTTCGTTTGGTTATTTTATTTTTCTATTGTTGTTCAGTTATTTATTTTGTAGATCAACACTTGTTTTTTTTTTCTAATGTTTGTTGTATATTCACTGAATAAAACATTTATGCTTCATGTTTTTCTTTTGCTTCGAGGAAAATATCAGAAACTAAAGCAGCAGGTTGTCACAGCAGATGCATTTGAACTTTTTATGTATTATGTACTTTTTATGCTTATGTATTTACATAAAGAGCCCTAAAAGAAGCAGTGCATTGTGGGTAATCATCCTTAAACTTCCAAGTCATTCAAAAAAGCGTCCTTTAGACTAATTTTAATTAAATATTTTCCACCTCGATGAATGATTTTTATTCAGTATAGAGACTTTATGATTAATGACCAGAATCATTCAGAGTTTCAGCAGAATAATTCAGGGCACAGGAAGTCGCTTCCTGCTGCTCTTCATCAAAGTCAGTCCAGTTTTCTGGTTTTGATTTCCATCAGCTCTGAATGACTTTCAGCTTTGGACAGAAAGTGAGGAGAAAAGTGGAAGAATTTGTGTCCAACTGTGAAGGTTGAGTTATGACAGAGTGAAGACTTTAATGACGGGTCAAGAAGGTCAAGAACTCAAAGAACTGAGAATATTTCAAGGTCTGCATTTCAAAAGAAAGTAACGCTAACGGTTCCTAATGGTTCCACACCAAGCTTCTTGTCTTGATGGTTAGTATTGAAGTCCAGTTCTAAGATGTGACCCTTGATGATGCCAGTTAGTTAAACCACTAACTGGAAAACTAGATAGTGACAAAACAAGCAAAAATTTTAATTCAAATCACTTTTTTTCTGCTAAATTATTGAATAAATTCACACATGAGCTCAATGACAAAAGATATTTGTTGTTTTTAATCTGTCATTTCGGTCCTTCAACCATCAGATTGGTGAAGTTATTCAACCCATTAGAAAAGTTGACAGTAGACGCTGACATTAGCGTTAGCTGCAACATGTTTAGCATCGAGATGCTTCACTGATGAGCTAACTTGTTTTAGCACAACTTGAACACAAAAATAATCTTTCGAAGCGTCCAATCAGATCGAAGCAGAAATTAACCGTCAGTGTGCCAAGAAAAGCAGTTTTGTCGTCCATCGCAGCTTATGGATGTTACTTGTGCGTCAGATTTACCGTCGTACCAGAAACATGTAAATACAAAAGTTCCTTCTGGATTTTTTTTTTTATGTATGAAAAATGCATTTAATTGCATTTCAATTTTTAATGCTTTAAAGTCTTTTTAAGGTCAAAATTAATGCTAAATTAATTTAGCCGGTCCTGCTGATAAAAATCATACATTTTTGTCACTATTTTCAGAAAGCGAAACTCGTTTGTTAATATTTCAAGTCTTTGTTTCTTTTAATTTTGATGATTATGACTCACGGATGATGAAACGAAGTGTTTTAATCTTCCATCAATAAAAACAGTTTATTTTAACCAGATCCACCATCCAACGACTCTGAATCTTCAGATTGGTGGACTCTGATAAAATATCTGCTTTTTATTAATTTTTCTTCCTGATTTTTATGTCTTGGAAGGTGTGATATAACTCAAGCTTTAGTTACAATAACTCCAGAAAATGTGAATAAAAGAGCCAAAGCCGGTAAGAAAGAGCCAGGAGACGATAGTGTGCTTGACAAAGTACATCTGTTGTTGGACACAAGTAAAGGCCAACAGGTTGTGCTTGGTTACAGTCGCTCACACAGTTCATATTTACACACAACTTTACTATAATGAACTCTACAACATTACAGCCATGTTACAAAGCGGTTTACATTCACGTCTGGTAGAAGGTCAAGCAGCATCTGGGGTCGTCCTGCCACAAACCTCAGAATATTTCACATCTGCAGAGACAAGATGAAACGTTTCACTTTAAAAACAAAACCAGGAATAAAAAAGAAATGAGAAAAGTTGGACTTCCAGTCCTTCACGCTGATCCAAAAGAAGGTTCATAAGCCTTTTTACGAACAACAAAAAGGAGAGGATATTTATTATAGCAACATAAAATAAAACTACAATAATTAAATGTACTGCATTATTTACGGTGGCCCAGAAGGGTCAACAAAATACAAAAGCCACAAAGAAACAACAGCCAAAAGTCACGACCAAGGTGATGCTAACGTTTGTTTTAGCATCACTTCTGTTGCGGCTCTTGCGTTTTCTTGACCCTTCTGAGCCACCGTAAATGTTTTTATACAAAAAGCATAAAAGAAAGAAGAGAAAAGTGGTTAACGTGTTAATATGGACCCAATTACCTGCATCAGGTTAGCTTTACAAGTCAGTTTTACAGTTTTCTAACTGGAATCGCTAAAAGGATTTTTATCTTAACTTCAGTAAATTCTGAAAATGTAAACATAAATAAAGACGATTCTGACCAAATTCTCCTGCTTACAGACACAACAGGCAAACTTTAAACCAGATTTCAGGACTTAAACCTTTTAGAAGCTTTAATTAATAAAGTTTTCAGATTTCTGTCAACTCAGATTTTATTTTTCAAATAACCCCAATGTGAACATTCATCAGAGAAAATGTTATTTCAGTTGAACACTAAATGTCTCTGTTGGAGATGGGAATTTATTGTATCTTTACTATTATAGTCAAAGTAAAAGATTTTCAGTACTTTCTACAATATTTGTCTGATGATGGTCTCAATAAATCTGAAAATATGTTAAATTCAGTCATTTTGTGCAGTTTGGTGTCCTTAGGAAGCCTGTTTAAAATGTTTTATTTAAACTTGTTGGTTGCCGTATCATGCGGTCACAGCCATGCAGTTACTTAAAAAAGACTAAAAATACGTAATAAATAGTTTTTATCATGATATCACAAAATATTGTGATACAATTTTAAGTTAATATCGCCAACTTATAGTTGCTGCTTTCTTTAACTTTTGACATTTTGGCAACAATTAGGACAGATGAAACAAAATATCCAAGCATAATTATTTCTAGAAATGGTTGATGAGATTTTTAGATTTATTCTTTAGATCTGGGAAATATTATTTTTTTTGCAGTAATGAATCATCTCAACGTTACATAGAGTATAAGTAAATGCTTTGGCAGTCTTTTGAAATTATTTTTGTTTATAATATTCATAGTAAATATTCATGTAATCACAGGGTTTCCTCTTTTTTGTGAAATTGTGCTTTAAAGATTCAATAAAAACAACATCTTAATAAAGACAAAGGTTTAACATCAAAGGCTCAAGAAACTAAAAATGAGCAAAAAATTTTAAAACTTTTTCTTTCATTAAATAAAAAAAATTACATTTTATTTTATTTTTTTTAAAGTAAATTTTAAACTAAAGCACTTTGTGGTACAATGTAATTATTTTAGCCAAGAAGACTCTTTACTTTCCATAAGAATAATTTATAAAACACAAAGGAGTGAAAATGAAAAGATGAGTTCAGGAAAATCAGGAGATTCAGATTTTATTTTTTTTGTTCTGGTCACCTGAACTTTTCTTTTATTTCCCTCTTTTGTTTCTGATTAGTTTATCATCTGAATCACTGATTTCACTCCTTCATGTTTTCATTTTTTATCCATCCATGATTAATGGAGCCATTAACGTTTCAACTCATAATTAAATCCATTTGTTAATAACATTTTGAACGATGGAGCGAGCGCCGTTTAAAAATTAAAACTCAGGCAGGAAGCTGTGGTTTTGTGTACAGCAATGATGAAGATTATTAAGGAAAACATCATCATCATCACCATCATCATCATCAGACAGCAGGTCCGATTCAAACCCATTAAAATTCCTCTGATGTCTCGTCTGAACAATGAATGAAGGTCACATTCATTAATATGAATTTAGGCGTCACTTTCTCATAATCACCGATCTTGATATAAATTTTTTATTTTATTTTATTTTTTGCAATAATTTATTTGGGCTTGTAGATATTAAGATGGTCAAGATCGATAAAAATATTTTTGTTATTATTTTAATACTTTATGGTGTTTCAAAAAAAAAAAATATTTGGGAAATTATTTACATATTTGTGTCATTATTTTCTGAAATAATTTATTTTACTTGATCTTGTGGGCGTAATTTCTGCCAAGTTATAAACTTTAACTGGTGGAATATTTGCAAAAAACACGTCAGGTTTGAAACAAAAAACAAATTTGATTTAACTGGTATTCATAGCCACTGCTTAGCAGGGAGGAGGATGTGTAATGCTGCGGGCCTGGTTCTCCTTTAAAGGGACTTTTCTCAATGTTTCAGTGTTAGAATGTGTCACCACATTAAAAATAAACTAATCTATTTTAAGATGTCTTACATATCCCGACACTACTTTAATAATTTTTAGGAATAAACAGAAAACTGATGACATTATTTTGAAATGTTACAAATCAGGAGTTCTTGATCGATACAACGGGGAAAAATCTCAATAAGCTGCAGGAGGTTAATATTGTCCAACCATCTGGATCTTTTAGGAAAAAAACAGAAAATGTTAAAATGTTGTTCCTCTGCCTCACCTGAATGTTAACAACAGGATCAAAACAGGAAGTCGAAAAAATAACTGAAAATCGACAGAAATGATCCTGTGAGATCAAGAGAAGTTTTATTTCCTGTCCCTCTTCCAGCTGCCTGTGTCTCGGTAACGTCAAGGTCGGCCAGCCATGCATATGAATCAGCTCTGCACTAAAAACACAAACATTTTCAAAAACTGGAAATAATAAAAAACACTCCGGCGCTCACGTTTCTTCAACAAGCCGGACCGAATCACAAATTTACAGCAGAAATTAGCAAAACATTTTATCAAAAACAATGAAGTTGTGACTGGATGAGCCACGTAAGCCTCAGTCTGGTTGAACATTCATGTGTTGGCAGAAAGCAGGGATCCTTTCCAGCTCATTTTATTTTAAACTCATTTATCTTAATCACACAAACATTTTGTTTCTCCTCCTCCGTCTAAAAAACAAAACCCTTCTCTCTCAACGTAATCCGTCTAAATTTGACCTGCTTTCCCGTATCAGACGCAGAGGCTGCGTGTTTCTCCTGCGGCGGGAAGCAGCCTGATTGCTGCGGGACTTTAATAAGCCACTGGAGGTTTAATGAATGCTTCACATGCAGAGTTCAGCCCTGTTCCCAGACTGCATCACCAAGCTGAACTGTTTCACTCATGAACTTGTCTGATGGAGATGAATTTGACTTGAACCGACGCCCCAGAGGACGCCTCTTCCTCCTCCTCCTTCTCCTCCTCGTTTGGGAGTTCTCCATCATGTCGAGGTCACGTCTTCAAAGAGACGCCGCTTCAGTTGTTCCACCACTCTGAGTCATTCATTCTCTCGCTGTTCTTCTGTCACTCTCCCTCTAATCCTCCATCATTTCCATGTCCTCCTCTGTTTCTGGCTAATAAAAACTTTTAATCCCCCGAGGAACTCCCTCCATCGTCTCCGTCCGTCTTTTCTCCGTCTTCCAGTGAGCGATCGTCACACGTCGGTGGCGTTCAGGTGCGTGGAGACCGGGTCTTGCGTCTCCAGGACGATCTTCTTCGCCCTCGCTGCGCCCGCTGCCCCTCCGCCGACAGGGTGGATGCTGTCCAAGCGGCCGCCCCGCCCGCGGTCTCTGCGACACTTGAAGACGGCGAGGAAGGCGGCGCGGTAGTTGCGGTTCATCCAGCCGTACAGCAGCGGGTTGGCGAAGGTGGAGCACATGGCGATGACGTGGAATATGGTGTAGAGCAGGCGGTAGTCGCGCATGTCCAGCACGGAGCTGTCGATGTCAGTGGCCAGCTGGAAGGCGTGGATGGGCAGCCAGCAGACGGCGAACACCACCACCATGGTCACCAGCATCTTGGTGGTTTTGCGGCGGCGGCGGTGTCGCTCGGAGCTGGCGCTGCTGCTGACGCCGCTCTCCGCCGGGCTGACGTGGCCGCGCAGCTTGGACCAGATGCGGGCGTAGGCGAAGGAGATGATGGACAGCGGCAGGAAGTACTGCAGGATCAGCATGGAGATGCTGTAGAGCGTACCGTCCGTACCTTTACCGGGCCACTTCTCCCGACAGAACTGTGAGGAAACAGAACCACACGTTCAGTTCAGGTTTACAGGAAAATAATCAATAATCTGCAGGAAAGTCTGGAGAAGCAAGACGCTTGATTTGAGATCATTCTAGATTTTTAAAATCTTTGGTGAACGTTTGTATACTTGTGGTAAAAAAATACTTAAAAACATGACAAAAGTTTTAAAGTTCCTTCCAAGCCTAACAGACTTGAGTCCCTGAACTTTGTCACTTTGTTTCAGGGAAAACCAGGAGAGACATTTTTGACAAATAACTGAGTATTAAAAGCATAAAAGACCTTCAAAAAGTGTCAATAACTGTAGATGAAAACCAAAGACTGCAGGAATGTCCGTCTGTTTGGCAGGAGAATATACAGAAATGAATTCTTGATAAAAACCACCAAAATGATTCTTATTCCTAATCTAGCCGCTCTGTACATCTGCTACGATCGTTAAATATTTCACCCTTTCATGTGGAAAGTGACACACGGCAGTTCTTTTTTTTTTTAGAAAGATGAAAGGAAAAAGTGAAAAAGTGAAGCTCTGCAGCATCCAGGTGGAGGAATTACACTAAGTGCAGAAATCCACGGTAAAAAAGATAAAAGCGAGAGTGAAGGAGGCAGCAGCTGGGAGAAGAGAAGAATCTGGGAGGAGAAAAGTCAGACAAGGAGAAACGGAGGAAGAAAAGGAGCAGCAGGATCAAAGCACAGGTTTGTTTGCTGCTTAGGTGTGTGTGTGTGTGTGTGTGTGTGAGAGAGAGAGAGAGAGAGAGAGAGAGAGAGAGAGAGAGAGAGAGAGAGAGAGAGAGAGAGGAATCACTGGCAGAGTTGGGTAGTAACTAGTTACATTTACTCAATTACATTTACTTCAGTAACTTTTTTGGGAAAAAAAACTCTTAGGAGTATTTTTACTACGCTGAACCTTTTTCTTTTACTATTATGAAGTATTTCTACTCTTACCTGAGTAAAATTTCTGGATTTTTTATCCACTGAATGAAGAACAAACATGTTTTAACCAAAAACACAGACACACATACGCAGTTTTTAAAGTTTCTTAAGTCTTTTATTCAAATAAATTGATGTGGAAAAAATTTCTTTTGCCTGATTTATTTATTTTTTGTTACTTACATGAATTATTGTCATTAATTTTCACTTATATTTACATTTTGGTCTGTCTGATAATGTAATTTTTAAATATTAAATGATTTGATCAGTTACTCAGTGCTTGAGTCATTTTTTGGACGGCTACTTCCTGAGTAAAACCTCAGCCCTCCTGAGCTGCTGGCTACTTGTAAGGTAAGGCTACCTGTAAGGTAAAGCTACCTGTAAGGTAAAGCTACCTGTAAAGTAAGGCTACCTGTAAGGTAAAGCTACCTGTAAGGTAAAGCTACCTGTAAGGTAAGGCTACCTGTAAGGTGTGGCCGGGGTCCAGCACAAACGAGCCGTACTCTCTGAAGATAGCCATGGGGCTGGCCAGGACGGCGCTCAGCACCCAGGTCAGCGCTATCACCCCGAAGCACACATCCTTCCTCATCCTGGTCTCCAGGTGGTACACGATGCACCTGAAACACACACACACACACCCAGGGCTGAGTCCAGCTTGTAAAACACACACTGACACTAATGATGGCCTCAGATGCTTAATGGATGCTGGAGCTGAGAGGAATTTCATGAACAAGCAGCAGGAAAGCTCTCCACCCTTGTAATGTTGCCACTTAACCTCAGCCTGCGCAGGAAGAGCAGCAACAAAAGCCGTATGGATTATTCAGGCTGATGTCTCTGTGGGAGCAGCTTGTTATTTCTGAAGCATCCCAGCGGTTTTAGAATCCAGAGCAGGAACTTCAGTCAGAAAACATCTTGAGAACTCACTGTGTGGTTTTATTTAAAGCACAAAGAAGACCAGAAGATGTCAGATCAAAATGATGGAACATCAGATTTCTTCATGTTCCACATTCAACAAACACTCAGAACCACCAACTTTAAATTAAAAATATGGATTCTAAGATTTCAAATGATGTGAAGTACATGGAAACAAAGAAATAAGTTGTTCTTTATTTCCAATGGTTTTGTGCATTAATAACATTTTAGGGCTATTCGTAATTTAGAAACACAATTAAAGAAAAATAGACTTGACTTGATTTGGCAGAAATAAAAATCCTCTTCTGAACTATTAAATATAAAAATTATCCACCCATTTCTATCGATTGTGTTTACCTAAAGTATTTATTTGCCAATTAAATAAATTTTAATTAAATAAAAATAACAATAGCTGTTAGCAGTCACCAACTGAGTTTCAATAAGCAGGAATGACGCAGCTTCCTCTGGTCAAATAAATATTCCTGCTGTTGGTTTCTTTCCATCTTCAGGGTTTATTTTGAGTGACTCGGTTTAAGCCATTTATCCATTATTATTTTTAAACGCAATCCTTTGGTAAGCTAGCTGTGGCGTCGCGCTTTGAGATGACGTCACGGCGGCAAATAAAGGGTCGTTTACATGCAGTACCCTGCGCACCACTAGGGGCGCCCGCGGACCACCAGCAAGACTGTTCCAGAAGAACTACAGATTCCAGTCACTGGTTGCCATGGAGATTCCTGCCTTTTCTAGTGCAGTTGTTTTTAAAGTTCGAGCCTCAGTCACAGTGTAGAAAACCGTAACTCCTATCATGAGCGGATCATGAGCGTTAGAAACATCTGGTGGCTAAAAATGTGAATTTTTACATCTTTACAGACGTCCATCCATCTGATATAGGAGGAGGAAATCAATTATTGATCAGAGTTTCTCATAAGACAACGGTTCCCCTCTTTCCTTCCAGTTTTTAGTTGTGTTGGACAGTTTTCAACCTAATTTGAGCAGTTTCTGAAATCTCCTTAGATGTTTTCTCTGCTAATAATTTGACCTTTCTTAGACTAACATCTTTTCCACGACTATTGAATGTGTCTTCTGACATCGATGGCCAATAAATGAGAAGCTACTCATTGCATCAATATCATTTTACTCATCATCCAGTCAGGAGGCTTGGACGTGTTTGCAGAGGTAAATCTAGTTGGCGGCGTTTTTTGGGGATAGTTACTGTTCAGCCAGTTAACAATCAGCTTTTTGTGACTCAAACTTTCATTTTGCCCAAAGATTATTAGTCTTAGAAGGTACTTTATATGACAACCAACAATAACAGTCACATCTATAACAAGGTTCTCACATGCTATTTTAAATTTAACTTCTAAATTAAACATTTTTCCTCATTCAGCCGAAACACCATCTAATTTACCTCAGATGCTCATCCTTCCTGCAGACTGTAAATTACTCTCCAATTATCACCAACTTAGGAAAACTAATGAAGCTTAACTGTGATAAAAATATTACTATATCATTATACTGAGCCAGAGCTGCAGACCTGCAGCTTGATGTTGTGATTCCAGCTGCAGTCTCATTAGGAATGCCAAGTCCTTCACTGCCACCGTTTCTGAGAAACGTTGGTACTCTGATGCATGCATAAAGAGCAGATGAAGAGGTGCAGGTGAAAAGCTAATGAAGGACTTTAATGCAACTTAATTCCACTTAGAGCTGGAATCGTGACTCCAGAGAACCAACAGGAAATCCAGTAATGGGCGGAACTGGAGGAAACTGGTACAAAATTTAAAAAGTGACAAACATGAACCAGCAGGAGAAAAAAAAACACTCAAATACTTACTGCCATTTTTTAATAAACATTTTTCTTGACATTGTATAAAAATGTCAAAAGGTCAGAGAGACGTTATGGGAGAAACATGTAAATAATAATCATTGCACACATTGTTCTGAAAAAGTGTGACTTTTTCTTATAAGGCCAGGTTGATTTTGGCCAAGTTTTACTATTATTAAATGAAATTAGAGCTGAATCTTGCTTTTACTTGGTATATTTTTATAATCTGTCATATTTAAATGGGACAGATTACAGATTAAACCCATCAGAGAACTTCATCACAGTGCTGTAGAAATGTAAAGCACAAATAAGAAACCTCAACATTTATAACGTTAATATACTTTCTCTTTAATATACTTTCTGTTTTGACAAACTAATGTCAAAAATATACATTTAAGTAAAAGATTCCCTGGGACATTTCAGGTCATTTCACTCAATCAGCCTCTTTTTCATATTACTGAGAACCAACTGCTGACACAATCATTTAAAAACCCACAAAGTGAGAAAACAAAACATTTCTTCTTTGTCCCAGTTTGAGCTTTTTGTGTCAATAATTTGGGAAAATCAGCGACCAGGAATCCATCAACAACCCTGATTATGCCAGTGAGAAAGTGCAGCAGGTAGACTGGAAACCAACATGGCAGCTCCTCCCTCTGATGGCTAATTAACCGCCTGACTGAAACTCTGAGAAAACGCATTTAATCTGCCTGATTAACAGAATAACTGGATCAATTCAAACACTTTCTGCCATCAGAAAGTCTTTTAATCTGAGGTGACCACGTCTTATTTTGTGAAAAAGCTGAAGAATTTCCAAAGTTATGACATTATTAAACTGTTGGACTGGATCTAAAGGCAATAAAATCAAAGCATGAACACTGCAGTAAATGTGTCTGGCTGCCACTTATTTTGGAGGTGAAACAAAAACAAACTCTGACTTTGTTGTCCTGATTTTTAGTTGTCGCCTCCAGTGAGCAGTAAAGATTAACACCCGGAGTCGTTATCGTCTCCACCGCTCTTTTTCCTGTCTTTCTTTTTATTTATATTCGGTGAATGCACCGTTCGTCAGCCAGGTGTACCTCTGCGGTCTTCTGGCAGCCATCTGTTTGCTGTGGATTAAAAGCTGGCGTCGCTCCCTTTGGTGCCGAAGCCGAAGCAGAAACGCGCGAGAACACCTGAGCAGTGGCCAGAGTTTAACCTGTGCAAAGGTGAGATTAAAAGTTTCCTCCGGCCTCCGGAGCTGGAAAGTGTTTAAAGCTCAGCAGAAACGATTCGGGTTGTTTGAGCAGGTGCTGGACATCAGCAGCATATGGTCACAAAAAGAAAAGCTTTCAATTTTGGATAGCAGGGAAATCTTTCAAATCATTCTGAACGCAAATCATTTAAAACATCTTTAGATTAAGAGAGTTAATGGGCTGTGCATCAGCAACATTTTTATGTTTTCCTGTCCAGGGAGTGAAGAAGTTTTTCTTGGCTAGCTGGTGAATTTTCTGCAGGATTGCTGGCAACAAACAAAGTCCCTGTTAACTGAACCCAATCCATTTTATTCAGTTCAAGGCATTTTTCTTCCAAACAAGCAGCAACAATAAATAGAGGCTCAAATTAAATATAACTAGAATGTTTTTATTTTCCTGATCTCAGTCCAATAAAGCAGAACTCAATAGCTTTGTGTAAAATGAAGCCAAACCAACTTAATTAAGTTAAATTACTTCTTTTTTTTTACCCTTTATGCCACTTAAAAGGCAATTCTGCCAAATGAAGAAAGTAAAATCTGAAACATAAATATGTCTCGCGTTACTCAGAATACAAATAATTTTGTTAATTCTGTTTCCTAGAAAAGCAAACTATGAGAACTTGTGTTTTAAATCAATGCATGTGAATCTGAGATTTAAAAACAAAACAAAAAAACATAAGAAATGTAATGGATCTGAGACTGAACCCTGGAGGAACGCCATTTTTACTGAGCAGAACTGAAAACTGCAAAAGCCTGAAGGAATTTAAGAGCCTTTAACAGAGAAATTCAACAAAATATGATGTCATAAATCCTAATTTGAGTAAAATTCAGGTTACATCTAGCAAGATTTTTACTTACTGGACTGAATCTCTGCCAGTATTTGTTGATTTTCCACTTTCTCACACTACATGCTCATTAATAAAACTTTTATTTGTGGTTATGTTCAAAACACTGAACTGGAATTACATCAGGGAAATAGAGAAAATTAAAACCAGTAAATCAAATAAGGTGAAAGTAGAGATGAAAAGAAGAAATGTGTGAAAAAACAAAACAACACAAAGAATAATATGCATATATCTCATAAAAATGTAAGTAAGGCTTGACTCAAACAGAAACACCAGGGATTTCTCCCCAGCAGATAGAAAGAGAAGAAAACTCATTATGACACTGCTGAGGCCCTCAGGAGAATCTCAATGCACTAAATGTAATATAACAGTGTTTAAAATTTAATCCTTTGCTGTTTCCAGGATTAAAATTTAATTCTGGATGCAAATCTTGTAGCCTGCGGTGCTCCACGGGTCCGGCAGGTCTGAAATCCTCCATAAGGTAGAACAAATTTAAATTATGAAAATCAGAAAATCAGGTTTCCTGCTGTTCTGAATAATTTATTATAGTGACCAACATTCAGCCAATCAGACGAAGGAAAGCAGACGACAACCAGGAAAGCAGGAAATGCTCGTCTCTCTCTGAGTCCAGGAAAAACAATGAAATCCAAAATATTTCTTTTTCACCTCTATGAAAATCCTTTTTCTATTTTTAAAATGAAAAATAACTTAAATAAAATTATTATTAAAAGTAAAATCTTGAAAATAAATGTATCTATATTCGTTTCAAACCAGATCCGATTTTAATAAAAGTTTTTTCTAGATTTTAAAAAAAAAAATTTGTTTTATACAAAAGAAACTGCAAAAGACATAAGGTACCATCAAAAAGTGGATTTTATTCCAATCATCTCTTCTGTGAGACGATGGAGAATAAATTTTTCAAAAGAAGATAATTGATCAAAAATCAATCAACAGGTTTATTGAACCTGACGAGGTTTTAAGGTCTGAAGTGGCCATAAAGGTTTAAAGAATCAACCAAAGCAGATGACGACAGTCTGATGCTTTAAGCTCCACCCACCTGTGGCGGTCCAGGGCGATGACGTTGAGCGTCACCGTGGAAACGTGCACGGCGAGGACCTGGGCGTAGGGCAGCAGGAAGCAGAGCGTGCTGCCGAACTTCCACTCCCCCTGCAGCGTGTAGACCAGCGTGAAGGGGAGGCACAGCGTGTTGACCAGCAGGTCAGCTGCAGGACCAGAACACACAGGTCCACTGTTACTCATCTCAGTCACAAAAACAGAACAGAACCACAGCATCTGGACTTTGACTAGGTCAACATGGCATCTTGATTCTTTTCTCTTTCAGTCAGCCTGTTGTGGATCTGCTGTTGTGTTCAGGATCATGGTTCTGCTGACCCAGTTGGTATTAAACCATATTAAACTCCACAGTACTTCAGAGGAGTTCACTGCTGCTGCTGAACCAGCTCAGATCATCGCCAGCGTCTCACTGCTGGCTCAACGAGTCGACTCTGATCTTATCGCAGCTGAAATAATCATAAGAAAAGATTCATTACTTTTGGATAACTGATGCTTTTTGTCAAAAAAAATGTAATTCTGACATATTTTAGGTTCAAAAATATCATCCAAGTATTTTCCTTCAGTCGTTCTGGTGGTGATGCAGGAAAGCTCTCCAGTAGCAGTCAGTCCTGCAGTGAATCTGAAGGAACCTCTGACTGAAGACTTGCTGCATGACAGTCTCTGTTAACATGTTAACAGCTCAATATCCAGGCAGCAGAGACAATACTCCTGGATGCCACCATCATTTGTTCTCAAGCTCTGCTAATCCACCTCATTTGCTTTTGCAGCTCCTCTTTAAATCTCCTCCTGGTCAAAAGGCTGGAAAACCTGGCAGAGAGACGCTGGAGCAGGAGAAACGTTCTTTTCTCCTGCTGAAGCCTCGTTTTAACTCCTCTGAGATCCAGGGCTGTAGTTTGGGTTTTATCTGAGCTGTTGAGAACCTAATTAGCTGCTCCCAGTTGTAAAAACAACAACCTGTTGCCACGGTTACACATCACAACAACCGTCCAAAAGTAAAAATGTAAGAGGAAAAATTCTTCCAGCTCCACAGCATCCAAAACCAGAGAGAATAACTGTCAGCCATCAAACACAAATCAGAGCCAACATCACAGCTGCAGTCTGATGAAACCATGAGAGCAGCAGAAAAGCAGCTCAGTCACATTCATTCCCTCAGATTTATCGGTCTGCCTCTTAGCCAAACATCTCCACTGTTGGTGACCGGTCATTTTCAGGTGAGCCGTTTTAGAAGTAAAACTGAAGCAGGAGAAAACTCGTATACATGAGGTTGAACTGAGTGACTGCAAGGCGCCCAGATCATCAACCCTCCACTGCCGTGCTGGAAAGTCTGAGCCGTTTTCTCTGATATGCTGAGTTTGGGTTTAATTGTTCATGAAACATCCTTCAGATATTACTTTCACCTTTAACCCTTCCAATCAGCAGCGTTTCTGGTTCAGAATGTTTCTCTTTCATGAAGTTTAACTTTTAGGATGCTTACTGAGGTCTGGACAAAAAATATGTTTTACAGGATGTTTGATTTCAAATAGTCTCAAAATATCTTTATTAGCCTTTGACTGGGACTTCTGCCTTCATGGATCTGATCTCTCCTGCTTGCTGCAACTAGCCGAGCAAAGCTCAATGGACAAACACAACCATTAGTCTAATTCTGTCTGATTTGGGAAGGATCAGATAAAAATGCATATCTAAATAGTTTACAAAGTATAATCAGATATTCTGCTTTGAAGTAGCTCATCTTGCTGTCATTAGGAACGTCTGTCATCCTCCTCCAGTTAATGTTTTCTGAATGAGCAGCAGAAGTTGCTGAGCATCAATCCTCCACCAGACCTCTCTGGGATTTGCATCTTTCCCTTCATGGCGGATAATTAATCACTCTGATCGTTTCGGCTGGTCGGGGATGATTGCTCTGAACGTTACGCAAACTGCATCCATCCTGCTAACAACGAGACGGAGGAGGAGGCCAACACAGCTCAACAAACCAAACAAATTATTTTTTTCAAGGGTTTATATCCGAGACGCGAAATCGTCTTTTAGATAAATAGAAACTCATTAAAGATTTATGAGCCTCCATGAAGAGAAAGAAGCTGCAGAAAGGCAGCTGTGAGTCGGATGATGCAACATTTCTCATTTTAATGCGAATACAGTATGTCACAGCATAACTTTAAATGTTTGTACAGGAATATAAGTGAAATGGACCCACAAAAAGCAGCTCCACATTATTTTCAAACAGCCAAATCCTTTAAGCTGATGTGGTTTAATTCTCCATCAGGTTTAATTTGTCTGTTGTGCTTTTAAATCCTGAATTATTTTCCCCCTGATCTTTATTTATCATGACGCTCCTTCAGGCCTGCTCTTATGTCACGATCCAGAGATTATTGTTGAGTCAGCTGAGGACGTGCAGAGGCAGAACCGAGCCTCAGAGTCCAGCCCAACTCAGCTTGGGGAACCGTGACGCCATCTGCCCAGAGATTTGCCCACAGACAGCAGGTCACATGACCTCTGCAGCCACCAGGAAGCCAAACATCATCTCCAGCCAAACCAACAATCAGACCAGGACAGGATGTCAACTTTAGACTTTAGTTCCTGTAACTGAGTGAAACCCAGTCCAGCCTAGATGCTGTTCTTGTTATTTTTTTAAGCCATGAAGGTAATCCTCTTGGATATGTTTTACAATAATCCCAATACTGGGAAGCAAAAAGATTAGCTGGAAGACAAAAGCGAACAAGACAAAAACTCATTTGAGTCTAAATCAGTGTTGCTATGGGGACAGCAGCTGAGACAGAGACTGGTCCGAGTGTCTGAGTCAACATTAGTCCTGAAGTCCATCCTGTCCATTTGTCTCCATGTCTTCGTCCAGTATTGGATACAGTGAGACTGGACTTTGTAGTAATGGACTTAATTGCAGGATCTGTAATTAATTCATTGCAATTGATCACATTTTAATTGAAAGTCATATAATCAGCAAAAAAAATAACCATTTTAAATCTGAAAGCAGCACAGAAGTTGTTTCATTTGTCTGTTTTTAGATTATTAAACCACCAGATTGGTGCAAAGTGCTTTTCATTCCTTCAGCTCTACAGAGTTTCGTTCATGAGAAGTTTTTTAATTTGTGGACGTCTGTGTGCTGCTACACGTTTAGCACTGAGATGCGATTTCAGGCTCTAATAGCTTCACTAATTGGTTAACTCCTGTCAGCACAACGTGAAAATCAGTAGTTTTTCAAACATCAGATCCATTTCTGAAGCAAAAATTAACCTGCTTCATCGTCCATCGCTGTTTTTATGGGTTTCTTATGGGCTTATGAAAAATACAAATACACAAGTTTGGGTTGGAACCTTTGTATGTAAAAAAAAAAGAATTGTTTTAAATTATTAATGCGTTACAATCTATGTAATTACGTAACCAAAATTGAGACGAAAGATACAAAAGACATTGAAACTGAGTCACAATCCAAGAGGAAGTTTCAAATAACGAGATGAAACTCCAGAATTTAAGAAAAAATGGTAAAAGTCAATTAAATTTCCAAATAATAAATGATCAAATGAATACATGGAATAAATCTGACAAAAAAATAATAAGCATTTTTATGACCCTAGCAGACAAGGGCAGAATATGTTTTAGTCAGGTAATAAGAAAAAAAGCTTGTGTATCTTCTTATGCAGTGTAAGCAAACATTTGATTTAAAATGCATTTGGCAAAACAGAGATAATAAACCAGAGCAGAGAGGAATTGATGTGCAGAACATGAGAAAAATGCATCTTGTCATTCTGTCAACTATGTGCAACATTTTACTGTAAACTGAAAACAAATGAAGTCTGGTCTTTAGTAAATTCAGCATTTAAAGGTACAAATAAAAATAGATCTTTCTGAAGACGTTACAGATTCACAGCATCAGGACTCAGTTCAGACTCTCATCAGGTTGAATTTCAGTTAACAGCTGAACCTTTCCTCTGACGAGACATTAACGGGTCAGAAGGTCCAGTGAAACCGCTTCTCCACAAGGCGGGTCGGGGTCAAACCCTGCAGAACCCAAGGACTTTAGATGACTAAGTTTTCAATAAGCGCGTTCTGTCGGGGCGGATTAGACCAGAACCGAAGCTCTGCACCGAGTCGGCTGCAGTTTGGCTTCTTCTGTTTCTAATGTGGCGCCTCGGGGCGAAGAGAGAAATGAAGAAATCAGAAAAGACAAACCAGGAAGAGGAGGAAAAAACAGCCTAATAACACAAACACCTTATTGAAGAAATACATTTTAGGTTTATATCTAGCAATTGAAATGTATTTTCTGGTTTTGCTTTTTTTGTATGTTTCAAACTAAATCAATTGTATCAGGAAAAAACGTTTTTAAAGAAATAAGGAGATCCAAACTAACCTGATCCCATGTGAAAACATATCACACATGTATCATGTTTTGGTTCTACTTCATAAAATAAAATGTAAAAAATCACGAAGCCCAACACTGAGAGCCTTTATCTACAAATAAAGAAAACATTTAACCTTCCCAGGAGTCACCAAAAACTACAGCAGGAGTAACAATCCAGCACAAATTAATGCAACATCAGATGGAAATAAATATTGTGACATTATTATTCAAATAATGTCACAATAAATGTATGTAATGATCAAAGTGTCAGGCAGTGAACATTATAGTGTAGGAGGAAGTAGCAGCAGATATCTATTTGAAATGCAAAACTTTTATTGATTTAAAGAAAATGAAGCATCAACTCTCTGCCAAGCATCTGCTCTGCTTCCCAGGCTTCATAAGGCATGACAGAAATCTTCCTGAACTTCTGATGTTTAAAGTCATGAACTTTTCTCTATTTTTCTCTCTGTTTCATGTTCCTTATTAAACCTTCAGCAGAAAAGAAAAAACGAGACTCTCAAATAAAAGGAGATCTGAAGGAGCTGAAGTTGCTTCATCCTGAACCTCCAGAAACTTTTAGTAGCAACAACAAATCAAGTTGTGTGTCTGCCTGACAAAAAGCTCCTTTAACAGCGTGTTTACTTCCACAGAGGACGGCAGGAAGGGAATCTTTTCATGTCAATTTCTCCAGAAGCTGCAGCTAAACAAACAAATCAGATGAATATTTGGGGCTGTGAGAGCTGAAATCTCCAAAACAGAACCAGCAACATCAAACGGCAGCATTTCAAAAGGAAACCAACCTGCCACCAAATAAACAAAAAAAACTCAAACATACAAGCAGGACTCAAATCAAAGTCCCAGCAGGCGACACAGGAAGAGCTAGTTTCTCTTTAATGGCGTCTCATCTACCTGAAACTAAACCCGAAGAAGTCTAGTTTATCCTCCATCATTCTTACGATTTGTTATAAATGCCAAATGCTGGACTGAATAAATTTACTCCAGAAGTTGATCCTTGTTTTAAGGAAAAGCAGATTGAGTCTGAATGAATGAATCATCAGAAACAAACTGAATTGATTCATCTGCCTTATTTATCTGGGTGCTAAATATACGCTACATAAATAAACAAAAATATTAAAATCTGTGGATTGTATTATTTAAGTTTCAAGTTAAACTTTTCAAACGTGCATCTTTGCAGATTTTCACAGGTTATGAAACAAGTTGATTCTCCTGCAGACTCAGCGGTCAGCAGCGTTTCCAGCTCCTACACGTCGTTTCAAACTCACATTTCCAGAGTTTTCAGTCTTTTTACAAAAACAGGCCTTGGACGGACGAATGATCTCTGCTACATTAACTGTTTTCTGTGGACCTCCAGTGTAGAGTTTCAGATTATTCCAGTCTATAAAGCAGTTATGGACTTTCACTGAGTCATATTTCTCTCTTCCTTCCTGCTGCTTTTCAAACGTCTCCTTTTTCCTCCTTCCTATTCAGTTCTCAGAAGAAAAATGAAAACGTGTCGGTTGTTTCAGCCTGTGATACCAGATAAAATGGCATCATTTATTCAGGTTCATTTGACAGCCTCTCACTGGTCTAATTTCCATTTCAAACTCAACCCTGGGTGGTTCGCTTCAGTCCCACTTCTGGGATGGTTCTCCTCTGAAACTGGGCCTGTCTGGCACAAAAGGCTCACGGCCTCGTTTACATTGTGTGCCTCTCAGCAGTATTGTTGCCTTTTCTCATTATGCAAGAAGTGCTGAAAAAGTACAAAATGGCCGTCTGCCACTTCTTCTCCATTACGGTTTGTTCATTCGACCAGAAAAGATGCCATTCTGGTGTCCTGAGACGACTCTGACGGGGAGAGAGAGCAGCCCGCTCGGCGCAGACATGGGAGAAAGACTTCAAACGGGAAGAAGCTGCGTTACGCAGCGGGACGGGACAGTAGGACGGGACAGCGGGACGGGACAGCGGGACGGGACAGCGGGACGGGGCAGCGGGACGGGACAGCGGGACGGGACAGCGGGACGGGACAGCGGGACGGGACAGCGGGACGGGACAGCGGGGACTGAGACGCAAACCGAACATGGCGAGCCATTCGACTCATGTCTCGGTTTAAAGCAGCTGGAAGCAACAATGTTTAAAGTCACATTACAGTTTTCTGCAATTCAGCTGGAATGTGACCTAAAACATCATGTGGAGACACAAGAGGAAGAAGTTTAACAAACACAGGGAGATTTCAGCTGCATAAAGACTAAATAAATGTCAAACATACGAGGCGATGTAACATTCCCCTCAGGATCAGGTGAAGTGGTGAAACGCTACTGAACGTTTCCATGGTTACACAGACAGGTTGGGGTGAGTTCATCTGACATTCACACCGTGGGAACAGAAAACCTACATTACCTGTTCGATACCCGTTTGGCTTTTAGTCAGTTTAGTGCCAACATGTTGATTGGTTGTTTCTGCTTCCCTGAGGTGATCCGTTTCACCCTCACCTCTCTTCTTTAGATACCAGCAGAACCTGACCTGATGACCTCTGACCTGAACCTTCAGGACGGCCTTCTCCCAGCTGCAGAACATTTCCAGGACCAGAGGACTAAAGTCTCCGATCAGAGAAACTCATCCAGGCTTTAGTTTCTCTTTAGTGGCTTTGATTCCTGAAGCAGCATCTTCACAGGTCTGATTGACAACCCAACGGTCCAGAACGCTGCTGCTGGAGTTCTGACCAGAACCAGGAGGATAGAGACACCACCCGGTTCTACACCACCCAGCTCTACAGTCCTTCACTGAGAGAATAGACTTTAAAATCCTGCTGTTAGCTTAGAAATCACCGAATGGCTTAAAGGTCTGCTGCTGCTGGACCTGCAGACCTCTCAGGTTCTGGTTCTGGTTCTGCTCTGCATCCCCAGAACCAGAACCAAACATGGAGAAGCAGCATCCAGCTTCTATGCTCCACAAATCTGGAACAAACGTCCATAAAACTATAAATTTGGCCGGTCATAGCTCGTTATGTGGCCCTCTAGACTCCAGATCAGTTTTTCACAAATCTGAAAAATTCACACAAAGTCAAAAAATCTCCACATTTTTTTCTGATTTTACTGCAAATTTTTCTCAAAACTGTTAAAAAATACTGAGTTTAAGTGACTGCTGCTGCAGCCTTAGTCCATAATTGATACGGCAAGTAATAAAAAGTCACAGTTAACATCATACATTAGCACAAATATAAAAATTCCTTACAAACATTTCTAAATTGGCACCAAAAAATCTGCAATTTTGATTGCAAAGCCCACTAAAACAATCATAAAACTGAACAGCTGTTCATTGATATTTTAACTGCTTAATTGGTTTTTATCAATATATTCGGGCACAACCGGCCCTTTAAGAAATGAAATACAATGAAAATGAGTTCGACAGCCCTGACCTAACCATCAAACCTCAGCTGGGGGTCAAATCTGAAGCAGCAGTCCACCGGCGGCTGAGAGCCCCGCAGGAAATCAGGCAACAAGGCATGTCGCCACTACAGAGGACTTACAGGCACTTTGGTCTGACTTAGGCCACATGAATGGAGATGCACACCTTCCAAAAATGGCAGCTTTTGTCCCCAGATGACCACAATGTAGATAAGTCCAGAGGCTTTTTGTAAAACCCAGAATCCTCCCAAATATGCTGAGTTATGAACAGGACATGGATTAAGTTCCTCTTTAGAGAATCCTTGCCTTGCAGCTTTCATGCAGTCTGTGCAGAAACGGATTAAACCCAAACTGTAAATGGGTCATTGCCTTGCTGAGTTGTTTGTAGTTATCTTGGATCCGTCTATTTTGAATAAAGTGGCATAAATCCCACTTGGCCAGAAAACGCACAATAAACAAAAAGAGTTTCTTAATTTGACAACTTGGACGTGGAATAATCCTGAGTTTGTGCTTTGACCCTCGGATGAACCGACTCAGACACCTTTTGTCAACAGATGCAGGTTGGGGATTGGTGTGAAATTAAACATCTGTGAGGAAATGCCACATGAATCAGACAAAGCGCAGGAGGAAACGTGAACAAAGTGAAGGCGAAAAACAAGTTGGCCCTTCAGGCAGAAGCTGCCAACCTGTGAATCCAGCGACGAGTCTGCTGCAGGAACTTACAACATACAAACACGGCTGGCACAAAGACGAAGATGATGATGACAAAAACATTTGATACGGTGAAAACATTTTTCACACCAGCTGGTAATTCACAGAGGCAGGTTTTCTTTGCTGACCAACCTTAATCTGACCTATGAATCACTGAGGGGAGAGAAAAGCTCCAACACCTCAGGGATGAACCAAGTGCACCAACAACATCCTCTAATACTTACAGGAAACAGATGACAGTCAAAGGAGGTAAGATTATGGCTTCCTTGGGTTTTATCTTCAGTAATGATACTTGACTTTGATCATGAAGTACTAATGTTGCGCCCAATAAAATATGATCATCAATAAATTCAACTAAATGCCCAGATATGGCACATTTTGAGCATGTGTCTCTTTGGAATTGATTTTACCATCATTTATGTCCATCAAACTGTTTTTTTGCATTAACTGAATGTAAAGTATCTAAGGAAACAAGTCCAATGAATTGAAGATGTTCTTTTTCTGCACTTACAATATGGAGTAATGTTTCTTTTTCATAAATCCTGCTGAAAAGTTACTTGTTAGTTTTATCTTATTTCAAGTGTACTAAGATATTTGAACTAGAAACTAAACAAAACATAGTTGGTAAGATTTTGTGTTTTAATCTGGGGGAAGAGAGCGAATGTCTGCCCCCCCTCGTTAAAACTCAGGATCCGTCCTGATTCCCTTTTTGGGTTTTGCAGGTAAATCTCACTGGAAGGAGAACCGAGGGAGAATATGTCCCTTGTGGCATCCGATCAGACAAAAGGCAATTTTAAACGAAAAGCAGTGAAAACTAAAACCAAAACACAAAGTGGCTTGCTGGCATCATTTCAGCGATCTGATCTTTAGATTGGTGTTGATCAGCAGTTCATATCACACAAATCAGAACAGAGCTGGTTCCTGAAATCTTTCTTCTGTCGACTGTAGTTTCCTTCAAGAAAACACATACTGTCAATGTCACTTTGCATCAAAAAGGCAAGAATCCTGCTGCAAGTCAGAGAAAAACCCAACCAAACAGTAACTGAATTATCAAGAACACAAAGTTCAGCTAAAGGTTTGGGAGCCACCAATAAAGATAAAAAGGTCAGCAGGTCAAAGAGTTTCTGCGTGGACAGCAGGGATAACGGTCCGACGTCAGGACAGAAAACAAAGAGGAAAACACTTTCCTTACAGACAAAAAGAAACAACAGTCGTCCCTGAGGAAGATGTACACGGACTGGGCTGCAGAGAACTGAGTATGTTTATTTTCTGAGATGAAGCATCTTAAGAGATCCTGATAATGAGAAGAAAAGGTGAGAGCTGCCCTGAAAGCATCCTGAGACCATTCATGTGTGGAGTGTGTTCACTATTCCACCTAAAAGCATCAGTGAACAAAGAACAGGATCAAAACACAACCCACCACTAAATGCTTTAGCAGCACGCTTCAGCGCCACATGAAGAAGTAAAAATAATGAAATCAGAATATTTAAAACTTTAAGAATCTTCAAAAAGGGATAACATTTACCGTAACATCTGAAAAAGAGTTTAAAAACACAAAAGTATGTGAAAAAGGAGTTTGATGCGATATTCTGGCAACCAGACGTTTCTCAGAACAAACTATCGTCTCTGTTTTCATTTATTACAGCCAGCAGTGAGGTTTGCTTTGCATCTCATTTTCTTAGCATGTCTCAGAACAACACACACTCGAGGTCGTTCATTTCACACACACACAGGTAAACTCTCACACTGGGAAAACAACGACAGCTTCATGTGATTATTTGTTTCTGCGGTTCGTTAGGAGCCGGCCGGCCGGCAGGCGGCCAGTCGAGCCGCAACAATCCGGTCGCCTGCTTTCTTTTTGTTTCCCTCAAGTTTGGTGAAAAGATCATCTGATTTCTCCTGGTTGAAACAATCTTAGTTGATCTTTGTGTTGCACGAAGACGTGGAATGAATCCTTTTAACTTTGAACATTTAGAAACTTGTTGCTGTTCCTTCCTACTCTGTTGGAGGTCGGTTCTACTGATTTATCTCCTGCAGTTTTTCTTATTTCTAATCACATCGTTAGCAATTAATAATTAATCTTCCAGATTAAAAGCTCACATACCAAAGCATTACTCTGCACCTCATTACAACTCATCATCTGTACTACATTAACGAGCTCCTGGTGCATATTTATGCTTTTTGTCTTACAGTTTTTATTGTTTAGGCGCTAATTACAGAGTACTGGGATTTAGTTTGTCAGGTTTTAATCAATTTGTTTCACCTCCAAAATCTAATTTTATAAACTGCCGTCATGTTTATTGTTCAAAAACACTTTTGAATTGTCTTCAGATGAGTCAGACTACAGACGATCCTTGTGTCACCTAAATATTTGGGTCTTTAGACTCTAGAGACTTTAAATTGGGTTGATTAGGCGGGTACATGCGAGCATCAGATGTAGAGGTGTGGGATGTGTGAATCACGCCTGTTCACACTCAGATGAATAAAGTGGAGGTGAGATCGCCCGCCATGTGCTGAAGCAGATGACTGGGAAAGTGTTTGCAGCTCTGAGGTTCTGGTGGCGTTTTCTGAATATTTAAAGGTTTTCAGCCTGAAGATTCAGTGGTGACTTCACTTCTCTGCCCTTTCACGGATTCGGAGCTGGCTGTAGGCAGCGTAGGCTGATCACTTTGAATTTAAAGGCACTTTGATTAAAATGAAATAGTTACACAACTAATTACGATTACTTACTAAGTAATTTCTCTACTAAACACAATATTAACTATTCTTCTCTAAAACCTTGGAGCGACTAAAAGCATCAATTATTAGTAATTACAAAAGAGGGAAGGAGGCATCAGCTGACTCGGGAAGCAAAGGAAGAAAATGACAAAGAAGTGAGATAACAGCCTGACATGTGGTGTACCACAGGGCTCAGTCTTTTCCCCTTTGACCAAATAATCAGGGACTTTTTCTGATGTGTCTTTTCACCTCTATGCTGATGACATTCAGCTCTTCTCAAATTTTAGAAAAACTGAATATTTAAAGTTGTTGTTCCTGATAAAATGTATCAAACATACAAACAGTGGCTCTGTGAAAACTACTTGCATGTGAACAATGAGACTGAAACTCTAATAATTGCCTCTGAGACCCAAGTAACTTATATCATTGTCTTGGTTTATTGGCCTCTTCTGACTCCGTCATGTCATTTTAGTGCCATTCTCATGGATTAATCAGAAACATTGTAACGAGGTAAACGGGGCAGCAGTAGTGCCACCGGTCGTACTGCCACAGAGCTCCGTTAGCATTTAAAGAGCTTCCAGCACTCTGGCGGCAGCGGGTTTAGGGGCTTTGTGGATAAAAACTGTCAGCATGGCATTTATTTTTAGCTCGTTAAGGTAATGATCACCTGTTAGAGCCTTTTGTCAGTTTTGCTCGTATAAATGACAAAGTCTTCTGGAGAGAAATGCTGAGGGCACAAATGTAGGTTCTTTGGACGTTGTGTTGCGCTCTTCTTTCTTTCATTTGGGAAATGATCCAGATTCACCTCACTGTTTTATGTTTTTAATTACAGCCAACAGTGACACAGTGTGGCAGTATCTAAAATTACACCAGTCAAACGCAATATGAGACAACTACTGAGGTAAAGTTAGCTTTCCTGTGTTTACTCTGTATATTCCAGTACAGAATGGACTAAAACCCAGTAGGTTTAAAAGTGCTGACCTCCATGGGTGGAAGATATAACAAATTATAATTTTTTTTTTTAAGTAATTATGAGTTTTGGCGCATCACAAACAGCAAATTTTTAGTTGATAGGAAAATTATAACATATTTAGGCCAACATGTTCAACTAATCCTGGATCCCTTCAAAGACTGGTGAATGGTAATGAAAGCCCAGGTTGCTTTTACGGCAACCTTCAGGCAATCTGCATTGCTCTCTCATCTCCGTATGTTGTCTATAAGTTCTGGTCAGGCCAGTTTTCTGACCAATCAGCCACAGTAACAGAGCGGTCAGTGAACCAGCTTCAGTTACGTTTAGTAGTGCGGTCCAGTACCAAGCCCTCCTGGAAAATTAAATCAGCATCACTCAATTATGAGGTTTTTCTGTAGCAGTTCTTCCCTCCTCTCAGCTCTCTGTTAATTTGCTCAGATTGAGCGCTCAGTGCGCAGCCAGCTTCTGTAATAATGACGCTTTGTGCTTCTGTATTACCTCTTAAATTTGAAAATCAGATCAAATTACTTGAAATTTCCTGCATCGTATTTGAATCTAAGCCCATGTACCCAACCAACACTCTGGTGTATTGTTACACCTCTAATGGAGTTGTTTTTAATCATATTTACCGTATAAAAAACATTTTCTGTTGGTTTAACCTCTAAGGGTCCAGATGGCACAGAGAATGAATGCAGCTGGACGGTTCTGTTTCTTGGCAGAAAACCTATTAAACACACATTTCTGTCGCCTTTTGTCAGCTCCTGCTTCACTTGTTTGGCGTTTTTTTCTTTAATCACATTTGATCTGATGCCATTATGATCCGACTTTGAAGTTCAAAGCGAGAAACGAACCGCAATTATAATCAATACAAAGACTGTGTTTTAGTGGTAATGCCCATCTGCCTTCTCCTGCCAGCAGGAGTCAGCGGACCAGCGGCGTCCCGTTCCCCGAGCCGCATTCAAGAAACCTCAACCGACAGAAATCTGCATATTAAAAGATTTAGAAACAGCAAACGATAAAATTCAAATTCATGAATACTTTATTTATCCCAAAGGGAAAGTAAATGTCATAAAACGTCACCATATGTGTAAGCATTAGAGTCCTGATGCATGTAGGCAGATATTAATGTTAATCCATGATAAAACGCTGAAATATATGACTTATTTTAAAATGCATCTGATTATCATTTTAAAGACCACAGTGAGTCACTTTTTATCTTTGTCTGACGTTTGTTTTGTTTTTTTGTTCAGATTAAAAATGAACGTGACTCATTAAAAATAAGCAATCAGGTTTGTTTGATCAAACAAAAACAGAAAAGTGGGGCTTATGCAAGTGAAAGATCTTTTTCCACGTCTCCCATCATTTGTGTTTCTGGTTAACAAAATAAGTCAAATTTGCCTTCAGTAAAACTCATCTTCAATTGTTTTAATACCTTCATCACCAACAGAGCAGAAATCTGGTTCATCGCTGCTGACAGTTTTATTTCAAATCAGCAGATCAGTCAGTCAAACGGCTCAAAGGTTTCATTCTTTCAAACACAACAGAGCGAACATTCATTTAGATTTCTGTCACCAAACCACGACTTAATCAAGTCCTACATGTTTTAGATTAGCTCAGAGCATTTTACACACACTTACATCAGTTTCCTTTAAAGCCATCTCACTACATATATATGTTTAATTAATGAACATGGGGACCTTTAGTCCCAGGAGGAAATGAAAGAATCTCCACAAACAGAAAATTTAACATGCAATCCCAGGCATGCAACATGAAAACCCACTTCTGATGGGATTTACTTCAACTCTTCCTTTCAGAGGGAGGAAACACAGAAATGATCAAAGAAAATCTTCAAATCTTGAACAGAAACTTTCAAGTCAAAGTTTTGATTTTGCCCTTATTTATAAGAAATACAAGCTCTCATACTAGAGCTTGCCATGATTGGCAGGTTGTTCACATTTGTAAGTTTATTAGCTGTTAGCTTCCTCATGCAGATTATTTACCAATCTGACTGCTGTCCATCATCATTGCATAAACAACTAAATTATTCCTCTAAACCAAACATGACCTTAACGAGCTACTAACTGTGATGCTAACACAGTTGCATGTCATGACCTATTACGTCAAACCCAATAAAAACAGACGTTAAGAGACGCTCCGTTCCTAAAAACCCCATTCTGCTGTTATTGGTGCATTAACTGAGCTCCTGTCTGCACTTCCTGTCAGATTTCCTGATATATTTCTGTCATGTTTACGTCCAGATGGAAATAAAACACATGGAAGTGTTTAAACAATGACTGACAAGCAGCTAATTTAGCGCTGAGCTGTGTGTGTGTCTAAACATACCAACGGCCAAATTAGCGATGAAGAAGTTGGTGACGGTCCGCAGTGTCTTGAAGCGATAGATGACGTAGATGACCAGCGAGTTACCCAGAACCCCCAGCCCAATGATGGTGCTGTAGGCCAAGATCAACACCACCTTCAAACAAACCAAAGCAAACAGCTGTCAGACGTTTTCACGCTAATGTGAAGCGAAATGTAACCTTTAACCTTTTCTTTGCTCCAATTAAAGACGGAGGATGTTCTGGGAATAGAAACGCGACCCGCACCTGAACGCTCAGCAGTCGGATGGGGTCTTCTGGAAAATTCACTCCCTCGAATCCGGCTGGCAGAACCGGGGGGAGGATGCCGATGTTTGGGGGGTAGTCATGGTAACCGAGGTTGTTGGGGTCGCCGTCAGGCGGGGGCAGGAAGTGGAGCTCCTCCTGCGTGGCGTTGACTTCACCCAAAGCCTCCATGTCCGGTCACACGCGTCCGGCCAGCAGCTCCATTTCACTGCAGCTCGCTGCGCCTGCTGGACGGAGGAGAAGAAGAAGAAGAAGAAGATAAATGACGGGTAAACGGTTCTGTTTACGGCCCAGGCTCTGATCAGGGTCATTACTGATGAAGGATGCTCTCTGGGGTTTCAAGAGGCACTTGGGGAAATGTGTTCAGCTCGGCTGTATTTGTGGCTATTGTTATGAAAAAAACTCAGTAGCTGCTGATGCTTATTGAAGAGGAAAACCACAAAACAGAATCATCTGCATGCAGATGATTCTGGTCTGAAGTGGATCATAATTAATGACGGCCGAATCAGGTGACTGAGTGACAGGAGCCTCTTCCTGGATTAAATACTCCACTAAATTACCAACCGGTTCACACGACGGATCGCTAGTAAAACATCACTGCACTTTATTTTTTATTACATTAATTTGTCCTCTTATTAACTTATTTAAACAAACAAACTGAAAATATGTTTGATTTTTTCTTTAAATTTCCTTTTACACTCCCGCTTTTTACTACCCTAATCCTACGAATAATTTCCATAATTTTTTTGAATTTTTTTCTAAAATGATTCAGCTGGTTTAATCCAGCAGTAACTGACCTCCAGCTTTAATCCATCACTGCCTGCATGAATCAATTCATGTACAATTACAGGTAAACAGACTGTTACTCTGGGAAAAACATGTATGATCAACATAAATGTAGGTTTTTAGTATGCAAAATAGCAAGTTTTAGTATAACTGGGCATAACTGCTTCATGCTGGTGGAGTGTTTCAACACGGTAGTTGGTGTGTGAGGAATATATTAAAAAATGAGTACGGTACAAGTATGGCTCAAAAAAATGAATTTCATTTTAAAAAGTTCAATTTTTTGTTTATAACTCATTCCAGGATGTGAAATATTTGTATTATATAAACTGATCAGACACAGAATTAAATATTGTCAATTTGAATTTTTAATAAAAATCCAAATTTGTGTCTCACAAAATGTGAATTTTGTGAAAAATATAGAAAGGTGAGTGGAAGGAGAAAGTTTGGTAGAAAAATAATGTAGCGGCATCCACTCTGTTTTTTACTGTGTCTTTATTGCCATGGATAGCTCTTCGCTAGAAATTAGTCGGATGGTTATGGATTATCACTAATCTGATCAGATTATGTGCAGGTTGTTCCTCTCGGTCAGCAGAGCAGGACGTTTAATTTCAGTGATGAAAACGAGAAATCCTAAATTAGAGTGAATGTCAGCTTCTCCGTCTCATCTACACTTCCAGTTCCCAGATTATCTGATGGGGTCGTGTGAGCCATAATCTGATATTCCATGTTGCTTTCTAGGTCAACGGATTAAGAACAGAACAGGTAGACTTGACCTGTTTTTTTGTTCACGTGCATTGGAAATAAATAAAAAAGAAATGGGTTTCATCTTTAAAAACCAGCAATAGAACTGGTCTGACATTTCAGTCAATAATCTGTTACTGCCGAATCAAACTGAGGGATTATTGAACTGAAGCTTCAGAATAAAGTTCAGCCGTTTGTGATTTTTCTTTGAAACATAAAACTTCATTATTCTGGGATAAGCTGATTTAGGGCCTCTGTCACTTTAAATCCAAATCAGCTTCTGCTGGCCACGCCCCCAATTCAACGCTTACACTCGCACATGAAAATGGCTGGAAACCACAAATATACAACTGTACATTTTGAAAAGCGGAAGTGGAGCCTCCTGCACAACCAACCAGAATGCAGAAAGTGGTTTCTGGATGGTAAGCCAACAACAACACACTTTGTCTTTTCCAGCAGCCATTGTACAGAGAATACAATTGTAAAACCAGCTGATCAAATGTGCTGGAGCTCAGCTTGGGTTGCTAGGTGACGATGTGCTCAGCTGGGGTTGCTAGGTGATGATGTGCTCAGCTGGGGTTGCTAGGCAACAGGGGAGTGCCTGCTGATTTGAGACGTTTCATTTTCAAGACCCCAGAAAATATAAACTTATTGTCAAAAACCGGCTGGGTGTTTTTATTTTTTAAGCGCTTGGGTTGTTTTTAGGAGCAGTAGAGATTTTAACGGAAGCAGAAACAAGCAAAATGTGAATTTTTCCTCAAAGCTTCATGAGAAATACATCAGCTACAAAGACAATGACGCGAAGCCAAATTCACTCCAAATTAGCTTAAGGGCAACAAAGTCAATGCTTTGGAGAAAACAGCATTCAGTTTTCTTCTGGTGAAGTCGGTCGGTTATTGATCGATCAGTCTGATATTGAAAAGCGGAGCTGCATCCTCTCTCTGTGCGTCCTGCAGCACTGAGTACCGTTACACGTCTTCTTTAAGTGACTGAACGCTGGGAACTGGCTTTAAACTCTCCAGTTTAATGCCACCCTGAGGCGCCTCAGCGGATCTCTGAGACTCGATGAGGCAGAGCGACAGCAGATGGCGGCCATACTGGGCAGCTCTCCGCGGCCCCAGGCTGCTAATATCTACAAAGAAAACACAAACTAGGCGTTAAATAAGCTTCTACTGACGAACAGCCTGTGGGCAGAGGGAAAGTTACCTCAAAGATTTGGCGTATTACTCAGCAAACACAGAAACCGTTAAAAAGTGAATCTGCAGCTGAAGATTAACTTCCAATGAATCATGGAGGAAAAAGAGAGACTCCTGTGTATCTGTCATTACGGCTCAAAGTGAGGATCTAAGAGGATTTAAGAGGAAAAGTAGCAGCCAAGTGACAAAAGCAGATCTGGATTTCTCAAAGACGGAAAGACAGGAATACATCTGCTAAGACTGTAAGGAGCAACTGCCCTCCATCAATCTGGAAACGGACAACAAGTTGGGCAGAAAACAGTTTAAGGAAGTCAAAGTTTTCGATTTGTCTTGACCTCAGTCTGACAGAACGTTTGTGGGCGGAGCTAAAATGTAAAAAAATGGCCTACAAACCTGATTCTGTTGCACCAGTTCATGTCAAAATGTCTGCAAACTGTTTATAGAAGTTAGAAATATAAAATCATTGATCCAAGTCATTTAAATGCTGATCCAACCAAATGTTAAGAATAAAACACAAAGTTTTCACATCCTGACAAATTCTGCTCTAAAGTAAACCTGTCGCATTAATCAATTAATCAATTAATCACATAATTTCCCTCCTGATTATTCATAATTTTTGAAGGGCAAGTTTGTTGACAGCGACGTCACAATCCATTTTATTTATGGTTTCAGTTGTGTATGGTTTTTATTTCTCTTATATTTATTGTTTTTGTTTTATTATTTTGGATATTTTAAATGTCTTCCAGGTCCAGTGTGGAATATTTTTTACTAAATTAAAGTTTGTCAGTCTTTGTGAAGTGGCACCTCAACGCCTTTAGTGCTACATGTAAATGTTGGTGCTGAACGTGTCGGTGTGTAAAACTAACTCACCTCTTTAGCCTCAAACAGAGACTGAAAGTTAATCTGCAGGTTACAGGTGGGACCAGCTGACCAGCTGGGAAGCTTTTAACAATCGCTACACGTACAGATGGGACCTGTCTGACTGGCTGCTGCGCAATGTAGGCCAGATAAGACCTTCACACACACACACACGCCCCCACACACACACCCACACACACACGCCCCCACACACACATGCAGGGCATCATTAAAATGAATGCGGCCGCGCTGTCAGAACCCACGTGGGATTAAACCCTCCCATCGAGCCGCTTCACTGAGCAAGTTGTCCGAGGGCGTTCAGCTCGGGATCAGTGTGATTGATTGATTGATTGATTGATTGATTGATCAGTGGCGGCGCCCAAATCACCACAAAAAGCACCAAAGACATTTTTACAGGCTCACCTCATAAAAGGTCTCACAGCTCTTTAAATAGAAACAGAGAAAAATAAAAATATGCTCCTACACAAGGCGTCATCTTCAGGCTCCTTCTCAGGTTTTTACTGGGTTTTCAATAACTGGGTTTTTATTTCAATTAATTACAACATAGATAAAAACATAATTTAATACAGGAAATGATATTTTAAAGGCCTCTTTGTTAAACCGCCTTCTGCTCGACGCCTCAGGCATAAATTCACAGAGGTGTCGTAAACCTCCAGAGGTCGAAGTGATGACATCACAAACATCCTGCAGGTTTATTGGCTGGATTTCTATCATGTAAATCTGTTTGCTCTCATCCAAAGTGAGTTCAAGATATTTGAGTTTAAATAGAATTAAAACCCTCCGGTCTGGTGCAATAACTGGGTTTTTAGTTGATTTTTATCTGTTAGAAAGGTTTATTCTCATGGTTAATATTCTTATTAGATTATTATTGATCATATCAACAATTTATTGTCTTGATAAGAAATTTGATTTATTATTGTCACAATAAATTTCAGTTAATGTTAAAAAAACTCACTGAACTGTTTTTTTTTTTCTATTTTCTGCACTGTAATGACATGATTTAAAAAAAGTATTAAAAAGTATTTATGGGTCTATAAATGCTGCTCTATGTAGCTATACAGTTAGGAAAAATAAAAGTAATCAATAGTCTTTTATGATTATTTTTAATCATCACTTCAACATGATGATGTAAAATCAGTCCCAGTAAGCCTCATTATGCTGCTACTGGATGTTTAGATTATCCAATAATGAATCAAAGTTTGTAAAAATGTGAATCAGTCATTCAGGTGTGAGAATAAAACCTGTAATTAGATGCAGAAACTTTGAGCTTTAAAGAGGCGACACTAAGCAGCTGTCAGACCTTCAGCTTTTCTCTTCATGTTCAAACCGTCTGTTTACTGTTAAGAGTCAGATATTTTCTCCACTCTGCTCTAAAAATATGAGCCATCAGTAGAACCAGAAGAGCCCAGTTCTCCCAGTTTGACCCAAACTCAGGCTGACGCTTCGGTTCGGTGGCAGCTTGGCCTCCTGAGTCGCTTCTTTCAGGAATCATCTGTTTTTTTTCTGCTGCAGACATTAAAGCTGCATCGACACGAGGGAGCAGAATCACAGACTGATGTTTGAGCTCCATGTTCCACTTCTTTGTCTCGTTCTTACAAACCCTCTGAGTGCAGCGGAGTATCAAACCAGCTGCAGCTCAGCCTCCTGCACTGAACACTTGAGTCTGTCTGTCTGTTGCAGGACTGATGAGTGCAGTCCCCAGAGAGGCGGGGGGGTTGAAGTCAACCTGACATTCCTACGGCTCAGAATAAAAGAGTTTCACTGCTTTGTGGCGTCACAGTATGAATTATTTTGACCTTGTTAAAGCAGAAAACATTTAAAGTGGATTTACTTCAGGCTGTTTTGTCTTCAAAATTCTATTTTTTTCCAGTTTCTGACGACCAATCAAATAGGAAATCCATAAATGAAAGTGTTAGCCTTCATTATTTTCTATTAGAAATCCAGCAGTGATGCACAAATCTGTTTTCTTAAGACGCATCAAAGTTTTAAAGCAGGTGTTTTCAAAGGTCAAAGGTCATTTCAGGGCCTCTGAGTGATTTTGTGGAGCAAATCTGAGTTTGATGCAGATGAACATGAGTCTCTTTGTTTTAGGGTGACATTCTTACAGATAAACAAAATTTATTAAAAATAGAAGAAAAAAAACAAGGAGTGAAGTGATCGCAGTTTTCTGGCCGATAATTGGTCTGTTAAAAAGATAGATTTGTTTTATATGTCACAATGCAGCTTCAATATCCCAATTTTATTTCATTGAAAAACATTTAACAATATCTGTGAAACAATGTGTGAGATTTGTCACTAGTTGCTTTTAAAAAAAGGTCAAAGACGGGTCTGAAAAGTCATTAAATATAGCAACAAAAACCCGGCAGATCAAACGGTGGAGATAAAACTGCTGGAAAAGATCAGCAGAAAAGATTCACTTCACATGAAAGTAACGGCCGATTGTCAATCACCAAAATAAGGAAAATCTAATAAAAATGTGAGGTGAAGCAGAAATTATTTCTCATTTATTATCAAAGTTTCTGTATCCACTTTAATTTCATAGCTAATAAAATCAAAAATGTTCAGGAACTTTAATTCAAAAGCACATTTGGGACAAACAGCTGCTCAGATAATATAATATACTTTATAAATTACATTCTTTTCAGACAAAAAAAATCAACTTTTTACAGTTCAATTTCAAACTGAGATTAAAACTAATTTAAAAAACATTCAGGTGAGTAAAAACCCAACTTCTGGTCTAATATGAAAACTCATTTTAGTTTTTCTTTTCACTTTGAAACTTAAACTTGTGTGAAGAAGTTTAATTTTCTTACATTTTAACACCAAAATGTAGAGGTAAAGTGTATAAGATAATTTGTTGTATCTCCTCCTGAGTCTCGTTTTGAACATAAATTAGTTGTTTTATTGTGTAAACAACATGGTTTAAGTTCATCTATTGAGTTATGTGATTATAGGAGGATTTTCTGGCTTTTGATCCAAGTTTCCATTTTAACTGTTGGACTGAAGAGAAGGAATAAAAAAATAATAAAGGGTGTAAAGTGAGGCCATGGATTCCTCTGCTTAAACTAATTCATTGTCATTCTGAGCTCCTGAGTCTTCAGTGATAACAGGAAATGACATTTTATCCATTCAGAAGGAAAGCTGCTGCAGGAACAAAGTCTGCACAGAAAGAAGAAACAGTTTCTAACTTCAGAGGATTCATTTCCCAACAAAAGCCTGGTGAGTTTTAAGCCTCTTTTTGAGAGTCAGCGCTGGAGCTACAGGCTGCAAACATAATCCCTCAAACCAGAACCGCGGCTGCTAATGTTTCCTCTGGATAAAAGTCTTTAATACAAACTAATGTGACTTCGCTTAACCGCGGCTCCGTCTCTTCTCACCTTAAAGTTTCCTCCAGAACAAATCCTCTTAATGGTTTTCTCCTGCTAATCCTCTCCTCACACCTTGTACACTTGTTGACTTTGACTCAAATTTCACATTTCAAGTTATCTCCTGAAACCAATATGCACTTTTTCTAATTCTCGCAAAGCAAACAGACGGTCGGTTTCATTAGTTTTACTCTAGTGGCTCCACAGACACTCAGCAGATGGTGGATCCGGGCAGATTTGCTGCGGACGGTTATTTCTTCTCTCGAGCTTTACGGGGTCAAACCGAAGAGATGAACTCATAGTGACTCATCATGACGAGGACCATGTAGCGATTCAGAGCCAAGCAGTCTGCACCCGGTTCTGCAGACGAAATGATTTGGATTCTGCATGGAAAAAAGAGGCTCCAACAATCGCTCCGGTTTTTACAGCTCAGAACAAAACGTCCACAAAAAAAACTTAAATCAGCTTCAGTAAATCCTGCTTTCTATTTAGGCTTTGACTCTGTTCTACATTACTGTAAGCATGGAAAACATGAATTTTTTTATTAATTTTCACCCAAATAATAGGAAAAAAATGTAAGTTAAAACGACAATCAGCGTGTCGATTAGAAAGAAAGAAGAAAAATTGAGTCAAAATAAATCCTCAGAGGGAACAACCATTTCCTTACACACTGTAGGATGGTGCAAGATGGGATGAAATTATATCCTCTCATATTTAATTGCAGTGGCTGACAGATAAAAACACAGTAAATGACACATGAATGTTGGAAACTCCAAACACAAAAAACACAAAAGCAACAAAAGAATCTGCAGAAAAAATGCAAATGGAAATAAAAGCAAAAGGGAAAATGCCACAAACAGTAAAACAGCAAATATAAAAACTGCAAACTGGCTCCACAAAATGGAAGACCTCCAGACCACCAGGGGGAGTCTGGAGTAGGAAAGATTATTAATACGCTGCTGTTGTAAAAGATGTGATGTTTTTTGTTTTGTTTTGTTTTGGAGTTTGAATCATTCATGTGTTTGCAGCTCGTTTTTACTCGCCTGCAAGATGCTGAAGGAAGAATCCAAATCCTAAAATGTTCTCACAGGACTCACCGAAATCTGACAGTGGATCCAAAGAACAAGATGCTTGAACTAGAAAGAGGTTAAAAGATGATTCTTCTGGGCAGATGAGTCAAAAACTGAATTATCTGGACCAGAACAGAGGAAATGTTTGGCAAAACCAAACAGCATTCTAGTACAAAGCATGGAGGTGGAGGTGTCATGCTTTGGGAATGTTTTGCTGTATCAGGGGCATCAGAAAATCCACCAGGAAGTTCACATTAAAATTAAAACTGAAGCAGAGCTGGGATCCCTGGAAACAAACAAACTGATAACAAAAAGCTAAAAATTAAGATGAGGGACATCCTCAGCAGAATCAAAGGTCAGAGGTCAGACCTTGACCTCATGAGATCCTGTGTGGGGACTGGAAACAGACTGAACATGAAACAAATTCTACAAAAAAGTCGTTCTTTTCATGCTGCTGGCAGATTCCAAATCGTTTCACTTTGAAACCTTTCTGAGTAAAACTCTGAGCTTTCTGTTGGTAGTTTGGGAAAAATCAATGAACCAAAATACATTAATGAACTTTTTCAGCTCCTGAAAATAAAACCGGCAGAGACTTATGAGCATAATTACCACTGGATGAAGTATGGAGTCACTGCTAATAAGCCAATTAAAGAGGGGCAGAAAAGCCTCATTACACATTTCATCTCCACTGACTGAATAAAAACAGACAAACAGGAAGGAAGGAAATGATTTCAACAAGATTCAGTCCAAACTTTAACTTCTGAAAACAGTCACAACAATTTCCATCAAAGGTTGGTTTCAACAAACTCAACATGCACTTTATTTACACCGAAATGTTAAATAACATTTAACTGCATTGTATATGTGAGCTATAAACATGCAGGGCTGCAACTAGGAATTTATCATCATTATTTACCTTTAATTCACAGGAAAACCATCATAAATAATTTAGCAAAAAGATTCTTCAATTAAAAAAAACTGACAAATGATTCCTTTTCAAAATCAGTAAAAATATCCCTAAAGATATTTTATGACGACAGCAACTTTAAGTTCATGTTTTTCTGTAACAAGACGAAGCAGAAAACTAAAAAAATTCTTACCAAGTTCAGTCCAAGTTCTTTTAGGCACCAAAAGGAAAAATAAGTTCTAGAAAATATCTTCTCTTCTATTTACGCAGCAAAATAAATAGAAGTCAAAGTACATTTGCCTCCCAGTCATCGCTCTTCTAACTTCAAACCAAACTACAGCGGCTCATTCCGGCGCTAACTCTGAATCGGGATAATCGATTGTCCTAATGAGAGCCTGGTTGGCCCAGTCCAAAAGGTTCACTTGGATTCTAATCAATGGTGGAGCTAATTCCCAGTTGACCCAGTTTGACTCTCGTTCTCCAGACATGTTGGCTGATGAATATGAGAAGCGGTTATTTAACGCAGAATGTTTGGAGCCCAGAATCATCCAGCGATGATCCCAGAGCAGAGGGACTCCTGTGGAGTGGTAATGATGCAGTAACGTGATTTGAGACGGGCCACCGAACATCAGTCCTATCAGCCAAACAACAACAACAACAACAACAAGCTGCTGAGAGGATTTTCCACTGAAAACTCAACTTTCATTAAAATTTACACCAATCTGAAGGTACAAAGCTGTGAAATGACTCAGGAACTGTTGTGTTTGTTTTTGTTCCTTCATGCCAAACTATTCTGGGTGTCATGATGAGTTTTGTGTTTTGAGAACATTTTGTTTTGTTTGTGTTCGTTTGGATTATTTTCTCCTGTAATTAAGAACCTGTTGTTTGGTTTGTGTTGGTTTTTAATTCTTGGTATTTTTTAAAAAGTTAATCTGCAGGGTTTTATCAGATCAATTATAATTGATTGGGTTTTTTTCCGTCTCTGTGATGAAGCTACAATAAAAGATAATAATTTTGTTTACACCTTCCATGTAAATCTGCTCTTCATCTTAGAAAAACAGTGTTGTGAAAACACCCTGAGTCATGCCATAGTTATTATGTCAACTATTTTGGAAACTGAGATGTCTTTGTCTCTTACAGAAAGTCAGTTTTTTCATTTATTTACTTAGTTTTCACATTTCCCAAACTCCGTCTCTAATTAGTCTCTTGGGATTCGCCCTCCGCCCCAATTCTCTGGGGTTTGAGTCAAAAAGACTTTGACCTTTGAACTCAAGTCGCACCGATATGAAAATTTGGTCCAATATTGATATTCAATATCCATATTATTGCTATAGTCAATATTTACCAATATTATATATATTTCAGATATATTTTTCTACCCATTTGTCATTAAATCTCGACATTTTCTCTCTACTGTACATCAGTTATAAAACCAAACCTTCTAAGTCTATAAAGCCAATAATAATAAATAATAATAATAAATGTCGTCAGTGGCAATAGCTGGTTGGTCCATGCACTTCCGACTTGATTGTTTAAAGAAATACATATTCTTTACTTCATACAAAGAAACAGACAAAACAATAACTAAAAATCTCTTACTGCTGAGTTGAAAACTAAAGTAGTAAAAATTACTACTTGATGTTTCAAGTTCAAAAATTACTAAAAAAGAAGAAAAAGAAAACAATGAGACATTTTCCAAACAAAAAGTTCCTCCATCACATTTTCCTGAGTAAGGAAATTATGTTGGTAACCATTTTTACCCTGATTACAAAGTGACGGCTGCACAAAATCAGTCTGAGGGCCACAAATGGCCCCGGGGCCACACTTTGAGACTGGTGGATTTCATGTTTGCACACCTGTTGATCCACCTTTCCTAACAAACCGTTCTCCAGGTTCTCCATTAATTCTCCTGTATGTCAGTATGAAGCTCAGCACTTCGTGTGGATGAATGTAAACATGGAAGGTCAGATCTGCTATCGTTTCCTGAAACGATAATGGCGTCCAGCGGCGCCGTCCTCCACCATCGCAGCACCGTCAGACGCTGGATCAAGGACAAAAGAGTCAGACGGAGGCGACAGCAGACCCGCGGCCCCGCGCTGCTCTCACGCAGGAAGTCTCACCATCAGCATCGACCGCTGAACGAACGCAGAATCCAGAAGCACAGAGGTCAGCTCCTGTTAAATCTGTTAAACCTCTCTGGGAGAAATATCTGAGCGGGACCGACCGGGAGGGGCCCCGAGACAAAAAGCAAAGGAGGACGGATGATCATCGTCTGCAGCCTGCTCTGCCTCTGCGGTCTGAGCGTAATCACAGCTGCAGCAGCGAAACGGGACCGATCCCCTCTGAGAGCGGCTCATTAGGAGGATTTAATGAAATCGCATCAGTGTGCATCATTCAGAGCCGCCGGACCAGGGGCCACAGATCCACTTCAGCTCAGATTAGTCCGGAGGAACCAACGCTCTGCACGAAGAGCTGGAAATTCAAACAGCGAAGGAAATGATAGCAGCACAACATGTTGGAGTTAAAAAATTTATGAGCAAAGTGTCAAATTAGGTCATGATGGAGGAAAAGGGTCAGTCTGGGTCTGTTGTGGGGCCCGTTTTGGTCCCCTAACCGCATCAGAAGGTAACAACAGATGCAGGTTTAAAACATCCAACCGACGACTCAACATTCCTCCAAACGGACCAGAGGAAGCAGCTAGAAGACTGACCAGCACATTTTATTAAAATATCATAAATGGAAAAGAAATGTTTGTTTTAGTAACAATTCCTGGGTCGGTTCTGTTCGATGTCTCACCAGAAGCCAAGAAACTGTGGAGTCAAAAACAGGGCTACCAGGTCATATTTAAAATACTTAAGTGTTTTTTTTTTATCTTGATGAAAATTCAACAAAAATTTAAAACATATCGCATTGTGTGTGCATATTGATTTAATACTGTAAAGTATATAATAAAGTTATAATATACAAAGTTATGCTTTTTTTTTCTTTTTTTTTAAATTTGTGGAGCCCAAAACATGCCGCCCTGGGCTAGTGCCAATTATCCTTTTTTTTTTAATAAAAAAAAAAATTGATAAATGATAAAAATAGTAGCCTTAAAAAATAAAACAATAATGATAAAATTGGTGGTTTAAAAAAAAGGAAATTATATCTTTAGAAAAATTATAAAAAATAATCGCTTTAAAAAATTAAAGATAGGTTTTAAAAAAAATAACAAAAATCATATATTTAAAAAACATTTAAGTTCAGTCTGATGTCTGAGAGTAAAAATTGTCAATATTTGGTTTGAACTTTTCATGCTTCCAGGCGTCAAATGGCTTCAAAAACCTCGATGACCAGATGAAGCGTCTCTGTGGCAACAAAACATCCGAGTTTCCTCCAAAGCCCAGAGACGGGTTGGAGGGTCGTACTGGGAACCAGTTACACAGGACTGGAAATGGCCTCTGGATTCCACAACGGCTCCAAAACGCATCACAGTCCTGCTCACAGAGTCCTCCATGGCTTCTTTAAGAGAAAGGCTTTTAAAAAATAACTTTGGTTCCTTTCAGGATGACGACTGAACACAAAGTCAGAGGAAATGAAAACAAAGACCAATCCGACAGAAACACCAGAAGGAATGATCGATCGATCGATAATCGTTCTGCCCAACAGGAGCAGCTGCGCCTCCTGCTGTTTCTGCTAAATGAACGGCCAATTAAAAACAAGCAGGTGAAACTAAGAAAAGATTCTGGATGCGATCCCGTCCCGCTCCAGATGGTGTCTGCTTCTCAGGATCTGTGATTTCAAATGCCAAATTTATTCAAATGTCAGAAAACAGCTGCAGGAGGAGAAATGATCGCTGACATTTTAATGCCACTGAGTAAATGACTCCGGTTTTTCTTTTACATTTTATTGGCACAGCTTGAAGTTCCAGACATTTAGTAAATGGATGCTTTTCCTAAAAAAATAAATACTTTTTTTAAAAATGGTGGTTTATTCTCATGTTAGTGAATTATCTGAACCATTTTTCATCATGGACTGATGACAGTGACCTCACAAAGATGGCGGCCAGAACACGGATGCTGTTGGCAGGATTATCTGGAGGTGCTGAGAGTTTTGTGGATGTTTGAGGCCTGAATGTGTTCAGTTTAGGAGCAAAATGTTTTCATTTATCTCTAAAATGTTCTGCTGATCTGTGGAAACGCTTCTTATAATAAAACATTTAATTTTTCATTATTTCAGTGCTCAGATTTTAGGGTTTTTTTCTACTCGTGCATTTTATGCTTCAGCTTTGCATTTTTATAAACAGAAAACCAATCTAACATTTAATAAAACTATAGAAAATGGAAATATCAGAACCAAATCTGTCAGATAAACCAGATCTGGTATTTTCCTGCCTTCAGTTCTCAACCAGATTTAACAAGATCCACTCCTTCAAAAAAAAAACTCTCTCATCAGTCGACAGAATATTTTCACAAAAGTCATCATTTTTAAGACATCTCTTGGTGGACAGTCATTTTTCCTCTGGGATTCGTTCTGACGGACTTCCTGGATGAGTTGGACTCATTTTATTGCTGTTATTTCCAGTGTTGTATAAAGTACTGAAATCTCAGAGTCAAGTAAAAGTACAAGTACCTCTCCAAAATACGACTTTGGTAAAAGTCGAAGTCACTGACTGAAATGTTACTTGAGTAAAAGTCTTAAAGTATCTGAAACTTCTTGTACTTAAGTATGGAAATTACTGTAAAAATGGATGTACTCAAGTAATGTAATGAAAAGTACAAGTAAAAAGTAAAACAAGGCAAGTTTGAATGACATTTCTTATATTTTGGTAAACTTGTCAAATAAACATAAAATAATGTACCCAACCAAGTGCAGGCAGAATGAAACCTGCTAATAAATTGTTCCAGTTTTAAAGAGTAGCACATGTTAATGGTTTGTGGTTTTGAACTTGCATGCCTTTCCTATATTCGTTACATTTAGTCTAAATTGCTATCGCTATGGCTTCTGTCCCCCATTGAACTAGGGTGACCAGACGTCCTCTTTTTCCCGGACATGTCCTACTTTTCAGACCTAAAAAGATGTCCGGGGGGAATTTAAGAATTGTCCGGGATTTTGGTCAATTGCCTCAAAACACATTACATAGCTTACAGTGCATTATAGGGCACGGCGCTGCGTGTCACGTAATCCCTGAGCCGCGTCAGTGCGGGCAGCACTGTTCTCTGTACGACCCTCCCTCCCACCCACCCGCTCTAAGGTGTTCTAATTTCCCCAACAATGGGAGAAGCGAAACAGGTGTATCCTATTGGAGGTGATGAACAAGCCCAGGCAAGCAGGCTACGACTTTGTTCGGTAGCCTGCTTGCTACTTGCTAATCAGTAGGTGGGGTCAAAACACTTTGTTTCTCTCTCTCGCTTTTTTGTAACGAGTAACTAAACCACACATTGAAAATGTATCGGAGTAAAAGTATGCAATTAAGTTCGGAAAAATAGTGAAGTAAAAGTGAAAGTCATCAAACATTTTCATACTCCAGGAAAGTATGAAGTACTCCACAATATACTTAAGTACAGTAGTGAAGTATTTTTACTTCGTTACTATACAACACTGGTTATTTCTGGGAAAATCGCATCTGTTCCACAGTTTTCTCCTGTGTGCAGCAGCAGCAGGTTTATGGGATCCTTTAGTCGACTTCATGTCATCAGACGGATCTTTTTTATGCTGTTTCTTGGACTACATCTTTGTACACTTGGAGTTTGATTTAATTGTAACTTTTTACCCATCATAACCGATTTCTGCAGAAAAAGTAAAAGAAGCCTGGCGGGGTTTCACTCAGGCAGGCCGTCATCAAGAGCAGGATTTATTTTGGGGAGAGAAAGACGAGTTCTGCTTTTTAAGATTTTCTGCACACAGGTGGTGAACAAGCAGCTGCTGCAGGTGAAACGACTCCTCCAATCGTCTGCGCTCATCAGGATTTAAGGTTTATGAGCAGTGCATCATCTGATCATCAAACCGCCTCAATGCTGCATCTCCTTTAAGATAGTTATGTTATGTAAATTATTATATGAAGAAAATGGTACAATACTAATACAGGAGGAAGGCGGGAAGCAGAAATGAAATACGGTAGATTCCAGGCCAAAACGGGAGACTTGACAGGATATTTTAAGGTTGGTTAACTCTAACCCACAAATCATGTGATTGGGTGAAAGATTTCAAAGTTTGTTCCAAAAGCTAATTAAGGTCCATGTAATAAGGTTGCTTTCCCAGACATCAGGAGTACAGAACAAATAAGTGACTCTGCTTGAGGTTATTTAGCTGCTTAATGAGGAGAGTTTCACCTCAGGCTCTGACGAGCAGCGAAAGCAGCAAAAACATCTTAAATCTCACAGTTGGTGCTTCAGACGCTCAGCTCAGTGACACGCGCCGCCGCAGCCAGGCCTCTCGCTGCTCTCTGGGACAAAAATAGAGGTGCTGGAAGTTACAGGAGAGTGAAAAAAAATAGAGTGGTGAATAAATCAGCGGACAGAGATGCAGATTTAAATGAAGACAGAAAGAGAATGCATTAGAGGGGGACAGAGCTGTTGCAGGGGAGAAATATAAATAAAAGGAGAGTGTTGAACATTAATCAGCTCAGCTGGCCCAGGGAGTTTTTAGCTCTAAAGGTCTGAAAAGAGAAGCTGAAATATTCAGAGGTTAAAAGCAGAGTAATCTTCCTGCTGTCAGACTTAATGTCAGCGGTAAAGCAGCAGATTTACTGCTTCATGCTTTCCCTGCTTCTACAGGACAGACAGACAGACGACAAGCTGGAAGGTGAAGGTTCAGACTGATAGCTGCACGCCATGTTTCTATTAAACAGCTCAGATCAAACCTCAGATGAGGAGTTCATGTTCAATTTATAGAACATAAATATAGTCTGACCGTAAAGTAAACTGATTGTCAAAGTTTATCTTCCTAAGCGGGAGAAGAGCGGAGACTTAAGACCCAGAATGGTCAGTCAGACGGCAGGACGCGGCGCAGAGCGCCGGCAGGAAGCCGCTTCCATGAAACCACAGGAAGTTCATGGATAACAGAGGAAATTATTTAACTCACATCCCAAACTAACAGATGAATATTTTACTGCACATGTTGGAGCGGCTCATTCCCAGAGGCCTGAACTCTGACCAGCTTAATGAAAACCTACAAAAAACACCAAAGGTTGAGTTATGGACTCTATTTCCAGAGTTGGTAAACTGCACAAGTTGGAATTACGAAAAATTTATTTGCTTAATGGAAACAAGAAAATTCTGAGTTTTTCAATGTAAAGTTTTTACGCCAGACTGAAGTGGTTTTTCAGATGCATCTAAATGGGTTTCTTTTAAAAAAAAAAAAAAAAAAGCAATGGAAACACTTTTTCATGACACGAGTCACACGATGAACAACCGGATGTTACTACTGGCAGAAACGACAAAGAAGATAACAGGAAGAAGATGGCGTCGCATGTTATTAACAACTTATTCATGTGTGACTTTAATTGTGTTAATTATTTAATGGAAACAACACAATTACAAAATTGTGTTGTTTTTTTCAACATTATCAGAACATCTGTAAAGTTTTCTACACATTTGTGATGGAAAAGCAGGTCATTAGGTTTAATTTCTGTCCTTAGTTTGTGTCTCAGGGGATTTACTGAGCACAAGACAGGAGCTTCATCTGTCTGCTTTGTTGTAGTAATTAAGTGAAATTATCAATAAATTTGTGTTTATGCCCCAACCTTCACATTCAGCCATCAGCTCAGGCAATAACAGGCAGAAAGTGAACACAAGTGGATAAAATTAGCTTCTTCTGCAGAGCGGTTAGACTCACCCATGGGGTCAGAGTGGAAAGGAAAATGATCTGGACCGAATCAGGTGATACAAAAAGATGAGGTTGAACAGGTTAAAGCTTTCTGCTGCCCTCAGCAGCGGCTCCCCCTGCAGGCCACCTGGCCGACGGTTCGTGTTGCTGCGCTGCATCAAAGCTGAGCTGGACTGAAGTGAAATTAATTGGAGGAAGGAGGGAGAGGAGCCGTGACTCAGCCTGCTCACTGTAAATGTCAATACAGGCCGGCAGGTAAACGGCCCGGAGCTCTGCTCAGCCGGGTCCAAACGGATCAACGAGATTTTATACAATATGTATGAAGAGGCGCAAAGACAGGAGCAGAATTACACATCAGAACCAATCTGTATCAAACCCAGAGCCTCAATCAAAAGCCCTCAAACCATCCAGGACCTGGCTGGTTTTCAACATGCCACCAGGTTCCTCATCCACTGTAAAAACTAACAAATGTCATTATAAATTAAACCAAACAAAAAAAAACACGTTCAGCTGGACAGCTAATTGTCAGAGACGTTGTGATAAACCATAATATTACAGTTTTGGGACCATTTTCAAGTAGCATTATGGTAAAAATGGCATAATAATAATAATGGGAGAAGTTATTCTCAAAGATCATTAAACTTTAAATTCTAATAAACATTTAACACTGCATATTAATATTCTAGTTTCTAGTATATATTTACTCATAATAAGTTATATTTTCTTAGCATCAAGCTTTTATATCTTACTGAGATAATTAAGTACAAAAACACTTAAGATAAGAAAAATATTCTAACATAAAAACATCTTGGTGAAATAAATTACATAAATCTCCTTAATTTAAGATAGTTCATCTTACTAAGATTTTGTTTTTTGCAGAGTGGAGCTGGAAGAAATTTTAAATATCCAAATATAAACAAACAACAGAAACAACAAATAATCTGAAGAATAAAGTCTCAGTAAACAAAACTGTCCTTCAAAAAATGAGTCAGTTGAGACCAAAACACCAAACTGGAGACTTTTATCATCCAGTTTTTGGTTAAGAAAAAAAAAAAGAATAAATCATGCAAATGGAAATTATCGAGTTTGTTTTATTTTATCATGCAATCAATTGGTTTATTGCTTATTGCATCAGATATGCATACAAGCAGATCCTTCCTTTCTTGCCATGTGTTTGTAATTTCCCAGTTTACCACAAACATAAAACATCCAGTAGATCACGTTAAAACATTCAGACACACTGGCGGTATAAGATCCGCCGACTGCAGGTCCAGACTGCAAATTATTTTCTCCAAATTCAATTATGTGGCGTATTGATGGGGTAAAAACTGTCCCAATAACGCACTGCGAGCTGGTGTCATGAAGAAAAACATGAAAACCAAGAACCCTGAGGGTGGAAGAGCTGAACAAATGGACTAAGAGCATCAATAAAAAAGGAAAATATATTTAACCTACATTTACCAGGCAAGGCAGCGGAACAACAGAACCATTGGCCATCTGGCTAATAGAGCACGCATAACCCGGGTGAACCTGGGTGGTAATAGGTTGTTGATAAGGAGACAAACAAGGCATTTTATGGCTTTTTGCTCCGATCAAATTGTCTGTAACCTTGATCACAAAATCTGCTTTAATTAATTCCCCTGATAGATCCAGGAGGGGCGGATTAATGGAGGAGAGGACAAGATAACAGATAGGTGGGTCATAAGTGAGAAAGGGAGAGAATTTTGATGAAGTGGAAATGTTGAGCCGGTGAGTCATCCCAGTTCCCTGCTAGAGGTTTGACCTCTCTGCGGCTGGAAACCATTTCCTGACAGCATTTGTTGCTCTTTATACGTCTAAAGAGACGGCGACAGATTACCAAGAGCAACTAATGAGAAAAGATTGAAGCAGAAGTGAAGGTAAAGCTGCACAGCCTGAATAAATTGGGGTCTTTGTGTTGGTTGACATGGCGGGCATTAAACGCGACCTTAATTAACCCTTCCACCTCGTTTCCAGCTCTGACTGACAACACGCTCCAACGGGCGCCGCGCCGCGCCGCACCGCACCGCGCCGCGCCACGCATCAGGAAAACCACGTCAATGAACACAAACATGTTCGTCCCATTTAAACGCGGAGCAGAATCAACCACCCAACGCCTAACCCAGCAGACATTATGTAAGCTGATGTGTTGTAAAACTTTTTGGAGGACATTTAAAATGATCAGGTGTTTGATTCAGGTAGAGGCCACCAGCCGCTCTGCCACCGATCATCTGTACAAAAAGGAAATAGTTCCACTCAGGATGGACGCTAATGCTAATAAACGCTAATGCTAATATGCTAATAACAAATCCAGGTTTTTGTTGCTAACTTTGAAAGAAAAATTGATTCCAGGTACAATGGAGGATTTGGGTCGTTGAATATCAAATAAAAAGCCAAAGTAAATTTCCACAAAAAAACTCTGAAACTGTTCCCACATTCACAGGAAAAAACTTAAACATTCTGTGGCTTTACAAGTTGTAAACGTGCAAGAAAAAATTATGATTTTCCAAAATTAAAGGCATATCGTCTTTATTTCTAGACAAAAAGGAGCCCGTACCATAAACTTACTATATAACTGGAGACCTGGATGTTTTCCGATGTGCTGGTGGAAAGTTGAAGCTCTTTCTGTACCAGAACGTCTCACCAGTAACACCTGAAACTGAAGTCACACCTGAGGCAGCGAGGAGGAAGGTGTGACACGCCTGAATCGACGCTCCGCCTGGGAAATGATCGGATGAAACAACCTGAAGAAAAGCTTGAACCTGAGAGGACTTCGCTCCACTGCAACCAGAACCTTCTCCAGTTCCCTCCAGTACTTTGGTTTTCTGTCCAGCTGCAGAAATAAACTCTGAAAACTGACAAGATCCAGTTGAGAAAATCTTATGATTTATTTTCATATTTAGTTTCAAATCTTTCTCTGATTTTGTTAAACTTTCCTTTTACTCCTCGTTTTCTGCTGTTTAATTAATAATTCATTCTTTCTTATTGATGTTTACACTTGACAGTTTGTTGCATTAGCGCCCCCTGCTGGTCCTAGATTTTGTGTTGCGTTTCTTAAATCCAAATTCCCAGTAAGAACGTATCGAGAACTCCCACTAAAGATGGTTTTTCCACTCAGACAGTCGGATTTCACCCAGTAAACTCAGAAATATCTACTTGGCTCCTTTCTCTAAGTGTGAATCCCATTAAACCAGTAAAATACAAAGAACTAAAATTAGTCAACATCTTTAAGTATTTAAAGAAAAAAAGTAGATATATTTAGCACTTCCACAATCTCAGCAGTTTCCTAACTCCTAGTTTAAACATAATTCCCAAATCAGCGCTCCGACTTCAGACAGACGCAGCGTTCCTGTCGCTCCTGCTTTGACTTAATCCGCCTCACTGGATGGCTGCGGCGCTGTGCACGGCACAGAGACGGCCTGCTCAGTTCTCAGCCGCACTGATGTTATTAAAGCTCCTGGCAATGATAATAACATCAAAACATCAAGATTTTTAGCCAAAATGTAACTGTTGTAAATATTGATGCTGAACTCTGCATCAATATTGCACTGCAATATTGCAATATTCTGCACTGCAAAAATACAAAATATTACCAACTAATTTTGGTCCAGTTTCTAGTGCAAATATCTTAGTGCATTTGAAATAAAACAAAACTAACTTACAAGTAACATTTCAGCCATTTTTAGGTGATTGTTTTAAGTCAATGATTCCTTAATATTGATGAAAAAGTTACATTGGCAAATTATTTCACTTAAAACAAGATATTTTTCCCATGTTATAAATAAAAATAATCTGCCAATAGAAGCAGAACTTTTTCATTAATATTAAGGAATTGTTGTTAAAACAAGTTCCTGACAAATAGTTACTTATCAGTTTTGTCTAATTTTAAAGATATTTGCTCTAGAAAATAGACCAACATCTGTTTATTAAAACCTAAACAATAAATTCCTGGAGGTTTTACTTCTAATTAGTTAAATATTCGTATTTCACCGCACGACTAATTTAATTGAAGGCTCACTCTTCCTCGTTCATGTTTACACTTGACAGGTTGTTGCATTGGCGCCCCCTGCTGGTCCTGGATTTTGTGTTGCGTTTCTTAAGTTGGATATTCCAAATTCCCAGTAAGAACGTCCACCTTTAATTAAATTAGGCCTGTCATTTTCAAGCTCTGACCCTTTTCCAGCAGAACTTCAGTGCTGTGAAATCTCCCTCCCTGCGTGTTGCTTTTGGGTTTTCTGTAAGAAAATGGAAAAAGGGTCAGAAATAAGAAAACTCTGACGGGAAAGCAGCAGAACTGTGAGACATTTTGTCATGTTTCAGCCTCGCAGCGGCTCGGTGAGCTGCAGGAGCAGCAGAGACGCATGTGGCCTCCTGCTGTGTGACGGCGTTAGCATCACTGATGCTGCCGTCTACAAGCCTTCATGCCTTCCACCTCCTGATGCCGCCGTGAACAGCAGCACAAACTTCCTTTACTGAGGCCATGTCGTTTCTCAGAGTGGAGTGGAGAATGATGCGTTCTCTGCAGCGCAGAACCAAACAATCCAAGGACCGGAACGGGAAACATAAGATTGCACAAATTTGCTTAATGTTCTGAAAAAACACATTTCCCAATAAAAAGTTTTGTGCTAGAATGAAGTGGTTTTTCAGACGAATTAAAATAGATTTATTTTGTAAAGCTTCAACGGAAACATTTTTCCAAATCACACAAGTCACATGATCAACAGTCGGATGTTACTACTGGCGAAAACTACAAAGAAGAAAACAGGAAGTAGTATTAAGATGACAGTTTGTTTTTATTTTTGTGCCTAGAAAAAGTTGAGTTTGACTTTTGAAAGCTCTTCTGCAAAATCGGCAACTACAATTTCCCCAAAGCGTCGCAAACGGAAACGCTCCCAAGTAGGCGGGGCTTGTCGATCCAACGCCTAAATAAGACGCCGACGTCTCCTCTGATTGGCTGAATTATCAAAATATATGTCACTATATAATATAAATAAATATATGTCTCTGCCCACCTCTGTGGGCAGAGAACCCAAAATTTGTACTCATCCAAAAGTAAAAAGTATTTCGTAAAAAATATACTCAAGTACTGGGTAACTGATCAAATTAATAGTCACTTAATATTTAAGAATTACACAATCAGATCAAAATATTACCTTAAGTGGAAATCTAAATGACAATAATTAATATAAGTGACAAAAAATAACAAAATCAGGCAAAATATTTTTTTCAGTCTCTTTCAATAAAAACTTAGGAATCAAAAACTGCAGTCTGGTGAATTTTTGGTTCAAACATGTTTGTTCTTCTTTCAGTAATTTACTCAAGTAAGTAAGCAGAAATACTTCATAATAAAATTACTCAAATAAAGGTAAAAAGTACAGCGTAGTAAAAATACTCAAATACAACTGCGTAAATGTAACTAGTTAATATCCAACTTTATTTAACTGTCTGTCGCTGTCATGATTTTCAATAAGAATCACATGCGAACAAGCTTATTCACATGTGATTTTTATTTAATTTCTTATTTAATGAAAACACGGCGACTGAGAAATTGTTTGGGGTATTTTCAACATTTGTAGAATACTGAAAGATTTGTGCATATTTGTAGTGGAATCGATTGTTAATCGATTAAAGCAGTTTGTCAGACTGCAGGTGACAACCGTTGGGTTTCCCTGCTGCTCCGAGGCGAGCCGCTCCGTTCGGAACCAGCAGAAACTGGAATCCTTTTGTGTTTCGGTCGATTCCCTGAGACCTGCGGACGCCGTGTCAACGTCTCCTTTAAGGAAAGAGTAAAAAGTATTTTTTTTACTCTTGTGTCCTGTGACGCGAGTAGTCGGTGTTGACAGTTGGAGGACACTGAAACAGGAAGAAAAGAAAGACAGCCAGAGGAAAGAGGGCGATGAAGATGAGCCCAGATCTGGCTCCCTCCTCTTCATCACCATGCTAACAGCTACAGAGAACTAATCCTCATATCTGATCTTTCTCTCTTGTCGTGTTCGTTGTGAGCCTGAGAGGATAAATATCCAGACCTTCACCAGACCGCGGCCTTCAACATATGATGAGACAAAAACAAAAAAAACTCCAGAGAATCTTTTAGACGGCGACTTTGATGGCAATATGTGCCGCTGTCGCCCGGAGGCAGCCGTCGGATCACGTGCGTGGTGACGGGGTGGTGACGGGGTCCGCGGGGTTACGCGCCCCCCGGAGCAGGGGGCGGAGTCTCCCACTGACAGACGGGAGATGGAGATGTGGCGGGGGGGGCGGGACTAAAGCAGAACGCTAGCTGCCGCGTGGGGATGAAGCTCAGCTGCCAGCAGTCATCAGATCACTCTCGCTCTGTTTGTGTCCGTGTTGGTGTGTGTGTGTGTGTGTGTGTGTGTGTGTGTGTGTGTTTGTGTGGTGATAAACCCCTCACACTGATTCCTGTGACTTTAACTCCCTGACATCTGTATCCCAGATTCAGTCGTTACGTCGTGGTGAAAGAACAGAACCTAAGTAAATAAACCTCAGTGCAGCCTGGCCTCAGCTTCCCAGGCGTTGGGATGTGGATGTGTGTTGGGATCTGACAACCCGCGGTAACAGAAGGAGGGTGGGCGGACGGTGGGGCGGCTGCGGGACCCCGGCGCAGCAGGAGCGCTGCAGGCTTTCTCCTGGTTATGTAACCATGTGAACAGATGCAGCGGTCACCGCGGGGTGCCGCGCCGGAGGGGGACGGCGGTCCGGCAGGCCGAGGCGGCGCCGGTCACCAGTCATTCTCTGATCCGTCACATGTCGGGCCTCTGGGTGGGAGAACACCTGGATGCAGGAAGCCGCCACTTGCTTGTCACGCTTTGTTTTAGTTTAACTAACAGCAGAAACTGAAGCTGAAGCGTTTAAAAAATAAATCATGTCCCTCAGCTCTTTACTGTGTTTTAATAAAAAGAAAACACAGCAGAACATTTAAACACAGTCGCTAAGCGGCCATGATGGAATTTATCCACCAGAACAAAAGAATTTGCTGAGTCACTGGTTGCTATGACGACTCCCGCCTTTTCTGGGACGACAAGTTCTCTGGACAGGAAGCTACTCTTTAAAATCCAAACGGACTTTCTAAAACTCAACCAGACTGAAGTGACGTTTTTTCTGCAGATATGGATTATTTGGACAAATATAAGAAGTCAGGATTAAAAACCTCAGGTTTTGAGTGGATGCAGGTCTTATATTTTTATTTTATGAGCTGTGCTAACCCATCCTCACTACGACTCAGCTGGATTACTGTCCGGCGCTTCCTGTGGCGGGTCGTGTTTTTACTCTCTCTGTCGCCGCAGCGCATCGTGAACATGAGCACTTCTCCCCGTTTCAGTTTCACTCCACTGGAGTCCCAGACATCACAAGCTTCTCCTTCCCGCCGCACCATTAAGCTCTGCACCCCCCAACCCGCTCCGCCCTCCATCAGCTGAGGATCAAACTGGATCGTATGGATCAGCGGTGAGTCTGTATGTCTGGATTAAGTTTGTATTTCTGTTGATGAAAAGTTTATTCTTCAATTTAAAGCTAGAAACGGCATTTGCTGTAAATTCATAAATAAACTGAACTGAATGAATTAATTTCATTTCACTTCATCTCAGATGATGACCAGAAGAAATGGACTCTGATTACATAAACCTGCATTGGTTACAGACAATAATGGAGGTCAAATTAAATAAACTTTCTGTATTGATTTGATGTTTTGAAAGCACTGAGGTCACATTAGATATATTTCAGTCATTTTAAAAGGTGATTTTCTGTTGTAGCTGAAAAGTAGGGAAAAGATAGAAAGACAAGGACTTCATGCATTAAGACGTTACTGATCTGAAACGATTCAACTACATTACTGTTTATATCTGAAATTATGAACAATAGCTTTTATGGCTGCATTAAATTTGGGATTTTTCAGCCACAATTGTCTTGATTGATCATTTATAGGTAACTAATGGGAAATAATCCACATTTTGCAGAATAAGCCCATCTTACAGCTGCTATAGACTAGCGGCAGCAGCAATTAGCAAACACCTGGAGGAACTGCAAACCTGCTGAGCTCATCATATGAATCAGTTCATTGAACTGAACCGTTTTCAGTCCAATGCTCCTGAAAACAGTTTTAAATGGCAAAATGAAAGAGCAGGAGCTTCTTAAAGGGACAGAGACCCAATTTCAAGGCGTCAATTTGTAAAATTAAATTTCTTTTAAGTTGTATTAGCATTTTCACAACAACTAAAGGCAGCGTGCTATAAAATGTTTAACACTGCCCGTTTAAAACACACCAACAGGTGAAGCTTGGTCTGGTTAAACAGATGGACGTGTCCAGACATTTTCTGCAGGACGTTTCTGTTTCAAACAACTAGCTTCACTTCAAAATTACATCTCTGTACCAACATCTTTAGAGAAGCTGCCATCACTGTACCAGAAGGTAAAATAAATCATTACAGTGGAAACATAAGATGTTTTTTTCTTGACTTTTATCTTTCAGCCACAACAAGACATCAACAGACGTCTTTATTTAGAGACATTCTCAACAAGAGGCTTTTTCTGTGAAAAACATTTTCATCTCTTAGCTGCACAAAGCAACAAAAAGACAAAAGAGCTGCGTGTCTGTTTCCAGTGAAGATGTTGCCTCCGCCTGCATGTTGCCTGGTTTGAGCAATCAGAGCTCAACCTGCAGCGTCTCTCATCGTCACTGAGTCACAGGAATATCTGAAGTCCAAATCAACTCACTTGGAAATTCAAACCTGTAAACGCTGCTGATTTAGAAAGGTGTGAAACGGAGACCTTGGCATTTCAAACCCGTTGACGAATGATTTCAAACTGTTTCCAGGTAATGTGGATGTGATAAATGCCTCCGTCGACAGAGGCCCTGTTGGCTCGGGGCGTCAGGGGAAATAACGCAGCCCGTTAAAATGCGCCAAGGATTTTTTTCCTCCCTCCGGCGCCTCAGGAGGTCAGTGCAACTGGGATTAAAGGCATTTTTCATGAGACGACTGCAAGTCCAAATGTAGGGGATGTAAATTACTGCAAACCGACTGGAAGAAACAGCAAACTCCATATTTCTTCCCTGACTGGCCCAACAGCAATGCAGGAGGACATCAGCAGGCTGCAGCAGAAATCCCTGACATTAAACTGAATAAATGAGAAATTTGAGAGATTAATGGTTCCAAAGCAAACCCTCAACAAAACAGCTGCTGCTGCAGAAAAAACTGGAAAGAAAAATGGCTTCCTGCACAGAAACCAGCGGCGCTCACTCTGCTTTCCAATCTGGATTACCTCGGATTTGTTGTTTATAATTATTAGATTAATTTCCAAATCAGATTAGGTCACACAGATCAAGCAGCGGGATTACAAACCAAACCCAGAGAGAGCTGGAGCTGCTGTAAAATAACCCAGTAGACCGTCCTCCCTGTGAGCCGCCGCTCCAGGTGTGAGTGTATCAGCGCCGCGCCTCATTACGCCTGCGCTGACGTGATGCCTGGTGAGATAAGGAGCTGCAGGACGGAGCGGAGCGCAGCCTCTCGGACGCGCTGCACCGCTCTGTCTCCGGCGACGCTCCAGCTGGAAGTGATGGCTTAATAATTAAACCGCAGCTCTTCTTATCTGGGAGCGGATAAGAGCAGCAGCAAACATCTCTGGCAATCACAGCCTGTTGTTTCTCTCTCATTTAACAGCAAATCAGTTCTGGGTCCAGTCCAGCAGCTCCAGCCCGGCTCATTGTTTGCCCACAACCCAAAGTCTGAACACAAACCGCAGCTTTGACACCAACATGCAGGAAACCTGCAGCACAAACGCACCCAAAATAAAACCATGAAGACTGGGACTTTCTACCAACGATTCAACAACAGTTTCACTTCCTCAACTTCTTGTTTCCAAGTGGAAATAAAATACAAACATAGAAAAAATACAGTGGTAATAAACCTATTAATTTGATGACGTAACTGAAAAAGAGCATCACACAATTCATTTGGTTTTCTTGATTTTTGTACAAAACATATTTCACCATCTTGTATCAGCTGCAAAATATTAAACTTTGATTCCTAAGTAACACTTTTTTCAATTAAATTATGAAAAATATTTCATTATTTACTTAATGAAGTGCAGATGCAGTTGCCTTGGTTACAACCTCTCCAAATTCAACATTTAAGTAAAACATTACAAAACATATTCAAGAAAAATGAGAAACTAAATTAGTTGTTGACTTGGTTCAAATTTCATATTTAAATAAAATAAAAACTTATGATTAAATGTTTTAAAACAAAAAAATTCCTAATTGATGTTAAACACTGAGATTTTGTCATATTGGCAGCAATTAAATCAAAATTATATTTAAAAAAAATCAAGAATAAAATGTTGCTTGAATGTTTATCCAACAGTGGAGATATATTATTTAATTTAAAAAAAATCATCAGAAGCTTTCAGGAAACTGATTTTTTTTTTTTTTTTCCTGTAGTTGCATTACGCACGTGCGTTCTTTTCCTGCCGTGCACGCGCGCGCCCAAATGTGAGCACGTGTGTGTGTTTCAGCGCCTCAGTGTGACTGCGTGTCCGGGTGTGTGTGTGTGTGTGTGTGTGAACACATGAAGCCCGTGGTGTGGTGCGCGCGCGGCACACTGACCTCCGCGTGTCTCCGGGGGCAGCCACGCCACGCTCCGCTGCCATCAGAAATCACAGGACAGGATGAGCCAAAATCCACGCGCCGCCGGAGTCTCCCACTCAGTCCGAGTCGGTGTGACTTCCGCCGCGCGTTTCCTCCTTCATGTCCGTCACCGGCTCCTAGTCCCGGACCTCAGGGCGCGCGGACTCACCCACCGACCCACGCGGGGGGGAACCGGCCGCAGACAGGCTGAAGTTGTGGAGTTAAACCATCCCCGCTGCTGCCGCTGCTGCCGCTGCTGCTGCCACGGATTCGACTCTGTCAGCTCTGGACACACAAACGCAACTGAAGCGCTTTTACGCACAGCGCGTCAGAGCCGAGGGGGGGCGGGGGGAGGAGGAGGGGTTTCATTCCGTAAAGGGACGAGAGAGAGAGGAGAGGAAGAAGTGAGAGATTTTCCTAAATGAACGGAGGTGAATAAAAACTGTTCTGGGTGAAAATGTTTACACAGAAAATGTCTAAATATTAAGAATGAAAACTGGAGTTTTTATCTCCAGATAAAATTTGAGTCTCATCTGGTTCCAGATGAAACCCGGAACAGAACCGAACTCAGAACATGGGGAGTTGTTGTCCAGTTTCCTTGCAGCTCCATCCATCTTCGTTTGAAGGTCAGTATTTCCCTCAGCATGACGCAGCAACCACCGTGTCAGGTTGATAAATGGTGCGTTCAGGTGACGCTCAGAGCAGATTCTTCTGCCATGAATTATGATTTATGGAAACTATTGGTGGTGAAATCTGACCCAATCTTTACTAATATCAAACTCCTGTGTTTCTACTGCAATGAACACTTTTTAACCAACAAACTGGATCCACGTCGTCCTGAACTCACCATCCCCACAGTGGCACACGGTGGTGGCAGTGTTATGCTGTGGAGAGACTTTTCTTCAGGTCAATTAGAAGATGGACGGAGCTAAAAATGCTGCTAATTTTAGGACAAAGAGCTGCTATGGAATGGTTTAGAATGGTCCAGTCAAAGTTCAGACCTGATTCCAACTGATAATCTGTAGAAAAACTTGAGGATCTTCACAGATTTTCTCCATCCAATCTGCCTGACTTTGAGCTGCTTTCCAAAAACCAAAGAACAGAAACTTCAACTCTAACTCCTGTAAGAACTTCTCTTCTCTTCAGAATTTTGAACTTTCAGGAAAATAAACACCAACAAATAAAACGCTGCTCCTCCTGAAAGCGTCCGTCTGTCCTTCCTGTTGCTGAGCGGGAATCGGTGTTTCTGATGTTGGCGGCTCGGAGGAGCGCCGTCCGTCCTGCGGCTCATTAGCCCAAAGCTCAAACTGACCAGGTTAAACTCCCTTCATTTTGTTTACATGTTAAAAGAAAATACAAATGTCTATTATTGTTTTAGATTGAGACAAACGTTGCAGAATAATTGAGGTTTCAGGTTTTGTCATTGCTTTGTGAAATCACGTTAAGCTGCCTTCTGTTTTGGTCCTTGTAGATTTTTAAGCTCAGATTATTTGAGAGAAAAGGGAGAATTTTAAAAGAAATTCAATGATTTTCTGGGGATTTAGGTGAAGCTTGATCAATACTCTGCTGTAGGGCCGTTTAATTAGCACTTTAATCCGCGCTCTGTGCAGAGATTACTTTTAAAGATGAATAAAACCAATTTAAAAATCCAATATTTCCTGAGGAAAATGAAGCAATAAACTTACATGTGCTTCAGTCTTCAGTGATCATCTTAGTATGAAGATAAAAGGTTTTCATGCTCTGCTCAACTAAACAGAAAAATAAATGATCCCATGTCTTTCAGATCTGACCCATTCGGGCCAGAGAGAAACTTCAGTCACTTCAACTCATTACTGAGTTCATGCAAACAACCAGGCTAAAAATCTGAAAGAATAAACACTTTAACAGGGAAGCTCTGTTCATTTCAGGGGAATAAATCCAGAGGCAAAGCTTTCAAGCCTCTGTCAAAGCTTGTGGTTAATACTTGAGTAAGTCCTTTGAGTCTTAATTTGAAAGCTCTGTATTCTTTCAAATCATTGGAGCAAATATATCTGAAAAAGATCTAGATGGCTAAAAACACTGGCTACGCTGTTTCACAATTGGTGTGTTTAAAAAACGTAACTAAAATCACACATGAATACATTTGTGCACCTGATAAATCAATGCTGCTCCCATCATCCTCCAACCACTTCCTGTCGTCTTCTTCGTCTTTTCCGTCAGTGGTAACATCCGCCTGTCGATCACCGGAGTGTGTTACGAATAAATTGTTTCTATTGCAGTTTTGCGAAATACGCAAATTTCAGTACAGCCGAAAAAACATCTGATCCTAACACAAAACCCTTTCTGGAAAAACTTTTTTTTTAAATTGTCGTGTTTCTAATAAACTAATTTATTTTCATAATTCCAACTTGTGCATTTATAAAGTCGGTGGAAACACAGCTGGTGGTAAATGTCCTTGTTTGAGAGAGGAGGCCCAGCAGGTAAAGAAAGCCTGAATCTTTTGGTGTTAATTCACGTCAGATCTGTTTAGTCCACTTTAATCCAACTCCAGTCCGTTTTGATAGAAAGTCCGGTTCCGGTTTGGGAGATGAGAACGCGTATTCAAACCAAACCAAACCAAAAGAGCGTCTCCAAACCTCGATCTCGTTTCTGTTGAACTGTGGCGCAGTTTGAACGGATGTGTCAACACCAAACTGACTGGAGGTCGCTCCAAAAGCAGGAAGTGGACTACAGAACAGGGCATTCTGGGTAAATACAACCAAAACAAATGTGAGTCTAACTAGCAGGAGAAATTTCTTGTGTTTTTTTTTTGCCAGAGACAAAAGAAAAACCCTCCAATTGCTAAAATCTGATGCTACTCCATTTTTGTTTACATGTCATGAAGAAGAAAATTTTGCTCAGTGTCTTCTGAGGTTTTCATGTTGTTTTCTTCAGTGGTTCTCGGTGCAGCGCCCCCTACAGGTGAGGAAACAGGAAATGTAACAAATGTTACAACTTTAGTCCTGAATCAAACTGAGTCTGCTGGACTATCAGGTGTGTTAAAGCAAATTTAAACCTATTTTCATTCGACAAATCTTCTAACAAATATGGAGTTTTGAATTGTTCCTGTTTCATTCTACATGTTCTCATAAGAATAATAAAAAACAACTGGAACAGCCCTGAACTAACAACCACACACCAACATTTTGGTCCAGAATCAGCTGAATATGTTCATCAGGTTAAATCAGAACCTGTCAGTCATGTTCAATAAATCTGCTGAAGCTCATTATACCTGATCGTTTATTCAAACCTCCAAATGTTAGTTAGTTTTATTACAGAGTGACTCTCCTCATCATTGTCATCCTGTTTTGGGTTCTTGGAGAGATAATTGGACTCAAAGAAACGTCCTGCCTGTTTAGAAGATTTAAATTAGAGGAAGAACTCCAGTTTAACGTGCAGCTCAGGCGGATGATGAACAGGCGGCACGGCGCGGCACGTTCTCAAGGTTTCAGCTTTTCTATCTCAACAGAAACCAACAATCTCCTGATTCATGTCATGGAATAAAGTTTTCTCTTTAGCTTTGGGCAAGAAGACTGAAAAAGTAAGAAAAAGTTGAGAAAAAGCATAAAGGGTGAAGCAGGAGTTCAGTTTATTCCTTCTGACCAAATGAACCGGATCAACTTTCACTTCTAACGGTTTTAAACTTTCAGGGATGCAGAAAAATCTGGTCAAACTTTCAAATAGTTTTATTCTATTTATTGTCTCATTAAAAATATAACATCCTTGACAAGGCAACTCCTTTTCTCCCAGCAGCCATTGTAAAACCGATGCAGTCTTTTCACAATAAAAGCATGATGAGGTTGGAAGTGGGAGTGTTTCTGAGTGTAAGCAGAGCTGAGGAATGTGGCGACCACCAGCCACCGCCATCGCCGCCGCCGGTCTCTGTTAGATCAATCAGCCATGCGTGAGCGGCGCTGGGTGGCCCGGTTCCGATCCACTGCTCCCACATGTGACCAGGATGCTGCTTGTTGCCTGTGTGAGTTTGGTTTGCTGGAGCAGAAACATGTCTCACCCAGTTTGTGTATGACGTGGCAGATATGTGTTAGAGAGAGAGTGTGTGTGTGTGTGGGTGTGGGGGTGGGTGTGTGTGTGTGTGTGTGTGTGTGTGTGTGTGTGTGTGAGAAGGCAGGGAGCTAATTTAAAGTGAAATGTGGAGTTTGCTGGAGTGTGGCTGTTAGTCTGCAGATAACACAGCATCAACATTCAACACATATTTTATTCATGTCAAACTGCATGACGGCATAGAAGGAGAAAATAAAACTGAACTTTATGACCCTGATTAAACAATGTTTTCATACAGTGTTAATTAATTAGTTCATCATTTACTGTTACAACCAGAAAACATGTCAACCATTTTCCATGTTTCCATTAATGATTCTTCATGCACTTTTTACATTTACTGAATAAGTTCTGATGTAGAAAACTTTCCCATCCACCGATGAGTCTGTGCCTTACCAGAGGCATGACACTTGGAAAAATTACTAAATCCAAACCTCCAGCTTGATTGGCGCCGTTTATGCTAGCTAGCAACGTTAACTTCCTGTTTAACGTTTACTTCCTGTTTATCGACCTCTGATAAAGTCACGTTTTGTGTCCTGGTTGATTTGCTCCAAACCAGTAGATGGAATCAAATCTAATTCACATTTTCTTTTTTGCAACATTTTAAAGGTTTGCTCAAAATTCACAACATTTGGAAATTCATATGAACATTAATAATTCTAATACTGTAGAAACTAAAACTAACTCAAGAACTGTCAAACAATTTCTTTCAGACCTGGAAACATAGAGAATAATAAAAGATGGAAACAAAAGATGAATGATCTTCATTGTGGATCGTCTAACATTTTTGAAAAATCAAATAAACCACAGAAGAAGTGAGGGCTATATTTATTAGTGAAAGTAAAATTGTTTCCAAATGATGTGAAGAAAAGTCGAAGGATTAAAAATAAGAAAACTAAAAATAAGATAAGCTAACTGGAGTAAAAAGGCAACAGTTTGTATTAACGGATACTGTTAAATTATTCGCTGCAAAAAAACAAAATCTTAAGTATTTTTGTCTAATTTGTAGTTAAAATATCTTATTACACTTTAAATAAAGCAAAACTAAATTACAAGTAACTTTTCAGCAACATAAAGGAGTTTGTTTTAAAGAAACGATTCTTTAATAATGATGGAAAAAGTTCTGGTTCCACAGATTATTTCACCGATAATCTGGTTAATAAGTGAAATAATCTGTCAACTAGTTATTTTACATCATCATTAAAGAATGACTGACTTAAAACCAGTTCTGGTATTTTCCTGTAAAGTTTCTTGGAAGTTGGTTTTAATTTATTTCATACATACTAAAATATTTTGAAACTAAACCAAAAATACTAAAAGTTGAGTTTTTTCTGTGTTGTTTTTGTTATTTAGAAACATGAAGCTGTTCAGCAGAATAAGCTGGCAGAGTTGTTGAGGTTTCGTCCTGACAGTGGGATTCATCTGGATCCGTCTGGATCCGTCTGGATCCGTCTGGATCCGTCTGGATGGGTCTGGATCGGGTCCGTAGGGAAACCCATCAGCCTCTGCTGCGCGACGTTTCGTCAGAAGACAGATTATTCCTGTCAGGCCAGCAGCCGAGTGTGAAAATCAGACTTATGGCTTCATCTGCCCCACACACACTCCGTGACGTAGCAGCGGTCCAGAACCGCCTCGCCCTCCATCCCGCTCACAAGATTGTAGGACACTTCAGTCAGAGAGAATTACATCTTTCATGGTTAGCATGAAATATAGAAAATATGTGAGCGGTGGAGGAGTGCAGGGTCTATATTTGTCACTGCAGATTCTTTTCCTCATCAGTATCTCCGGTTTGGATATAAAGTTCCTGCCAGCTCAGACAGACGGTGGGATGAAAACAGGAGGACATGATGACAGCAGGAGGGAAACCTGGAGAACAAATAAAATGTTTCTAAGTTGCTCTATGTGCAGCGTTTACCTCCAGGCTGTGAAGCGTTTCTGAGATGCTGCAGCGTCTTTCCACTTTCTTTTCTTGTCGTTGCCAGAGCCTAGAAATGTTGTTAAGATGTTTCTAGATTCAGTTCGTCAGGTTCTGCTGCACGGAGCCACATTCTAATTACAAAATCTACATTTTTCCAGTACTTGAATATTAATACACTAAAACACAAACAGAAAATACGTTTGAGAAGTTTCCTGAAATAAAAATAGCTGTTGAATTTTGACTTTTGGTGCCTTGCAAACACGACTGTAAATGATTTTCACTGGGATTTCATGACAGACCAACAGAAAGTAACAAATAATGTCTTTATGTGTAAAACATTTCACCAACAGGGCAAAAAAACAAACAATAAAATCAATAAAGAGCAAAAAAAAAAAAAAAACAGTGGAAAAATAAAATGTAATGAAAAGTTGAACTCCAGACTAGAATGAATTAATTTAAAGGAACTCAGTGTTTCGTCTGTTTTGCAGTTTTCTCAAAGTTTGTTCCAGATTTGTGGCACATAGAAGCTGAATGCTGCTTCTCCATGTTCGGTTCTGGTTCTGGATGTAGAGCAGAACCAGAAAATGAGAGGTCAGCAGGTTTAATCCATTCTGGACCAGCAGGTTCTGGACCAGCAGCCGGTTCTGGACCAGCAGGGTTCTGGACCAGCAGCCGGTTCTGGACCAGCAGGGTTCTGGACCAGCAGTAGGTTCTGGACCAGCAGCAGGTTCTGGACCAGCAGGGTTCTGGACCAGCAGCCGGTTCTGGACCAGCAGGGTTCTGGACCAGCAGCAGGGTTCTGGACCAGCAGCCGGTTCTGGACCAGCAGCAGGTTCTGGACCAGCAGGGTTCTGGACCAGCAGCCGGTTCTGGACCAGCAGGGTTCTGGACCAGCAGTAGGTTCTGGACCAGCAGGGTTCTGGACCAACAGCAGGTTCTGGACCAGCAGGGTTCTGGACCAGCAGCCGGTTCTGGACCAGCAGGGTTCTGGACCAGCAGTAGGTTCTGGACCAGCAGGGTTCTGGACCAGCAGCAGGTTCTGGACCAGCAGCAGGTTCTGGATCGTTGGTTTGTGAAGACACTGCTGCAGGAATCAATCAACGCCTGGATGAGTTTCTCTGATCTGAGACTTTAGTCCTCTGATCCTGGAAATGTTCTGCAGCTGGCAGAAGGTCCACTTTGGAACCGTCTTTATGTGGCTCTGAAGGTTCAGGTCAGAGGTCAGAGGTCAGCCTGATCTCTAACTGAAGCTGTGCAACGTCTATAACTCTAGATCGTTCCTATTTAGGTCCAAAGATAATAACTTTAGTTTCTGTCCAGCTGGAGAAAGTTTTGGCACATCCACACATTGATCTGTTCAGTGATTGGATGGGTTCAAAGGTCACCTGGTGACATCGTAATGTAGAGCTGTGTGTCGTCTGCGTAGTTATGGCAGCTAACCTTATTTCCTGTTATAACCTGAGCTGGTCCTGGGATGGAGCCTTGTGGTACTCCATATGTAACTTCTGTCTGTTCTGATGAGACGTTACCAGTCATCACTTCCCTTCTGTCTTCTGTAAATTCAAGATTTTGTTAGTTTTAATTAAACTCTTCCTACTTCCTGCTCCTCCAGATCCAGGAGACGTGACCGGTGTTATTTATTTTTATCCCAGTCTGTCGACTCTGTTGGTTTATTCTCCATTTCTGCAGAGTTTCTCAGTATTTATATTCATTACTGTCACGTAGACGTTTTCCCTGCAGGCTGCATTAATGGAAGAAAACAATTCTTTACAGAAAAATAAAGTTGTGGTTGGTTCGGATGCACCTGCTTTCTTTAGCAGCAGGTTAGATCGATGTTTTTCCACAGGCTGCCAGGTGGAGTTTAGCTCTCATCCATCTGGCAGATGTTTTCCTCAGCATTTACATTTTTCCTCCGTCGGCGCGAGACGAGGAGGAACGGCGGACGAGGAGCAGAGCACTAACAAACACAATGCTTGTCAGCAGCTAATGCACCATAACAATGTCAGGCGTGTTTCTTTTCCATAATGCTGAATATAAGCAAAGAGCCATATGTTCCTGAAACATAACGGAGCATTTCCATTCCCCGTGGAGATGAACTTCAGATTACGTTTCTGACTCTCACATGGCGCAGATTAAAAGCAATCAGAGATAATGAGAAGCTTATCTGGTACCAGGCAGATGGTTGACGGAGTAAAACTGCTGCTTCAGCATTTCATCCAGCTTCAAAGAAAAGGGAAAAAACGCAAAAAGATGCAAATGATGATGGATCATCCAGGCATTGTCTCGATTTTAGAGCTAAAAAAGAAAAGATAAGTCCAGCTTGAGCTTTCTTAAATGCTGATCAATCAGTACCAGAGACGCTCTGCTTTCACACCAGAGGAGCGTCGTCTGCAACTCCAGAGCTTCAACTGTTCAGTGTTTCTCCAGAAACCTGAACCTGCTTCAGATGAGGCCTGGAAACGAGCCGTTCATTAAACTCAGGTGTGGCAAACAAAATATGCATCTAAAAATTACAAGATGGATTCATAAATCCCTGCAGAAGGTGACAGAGGTTTTCAGCCATCAGGACGGATTCAAAACAAGGTTTATACAACGTAAGGAGTTTATTGAGGCTTTTCTTCTGTGATGCAGGAATCCATGGAAACGCTTTAATATTTCTCCTACATGGCGACACGTCAGTGAGGAAAATTCATTTGTGGTTTGACCAGCAGAGTTACGTCCATGAAAATGTTGAGAAATCTTCTCTGCCAGACAAGCAGCTCTTGGCGGAGACGGTGTGATGGAGTCATCTGGAAAAACAAGGCTTACGATCCTGGAGGTCGTCTGGATGCAGAGAGATGAGATTTTAATAAATCCCATGTGTGTTATAGAAATAAACCAGGGCAGGAATTTATAACAAACCAATTTAAATTAATTCATCACATGTAAAACATTTCAACACAATTAATCACACGTCCCGAACTGGAACCTTTGTTTTGTGTTTCTGGTACGCCTGTAAATGTGACGCACCAACAACATTTACAAACAGCAGCGAAGGACAAAAGAGCTGCTTTGTTGTCCGATCTGATTGGACGTTGGGAAAGACGATTGTGTTCCAGTTGTGCTAAAAGGAGTTAGCCTCTCAGTGAAGGCTAGGCTGAAGTAGCATCTCAATGCTAACCGTGTAGCAGCACACAGACGTCAGCATCCATTTTCTGAAGGTTTGTTCAAAGAATTTCCATAAATTAAAAACAATAAATATATTTGTCATTGACCTCATATGTCGATTTATTCAATAACTTAGCAACAAAAAGGGATTTTAAATTGAAATGGTTATTTTGCTGATATGGGTTTAAGAATAAAGTGCAATTAATTAATTACGTAAATTACCTTGATTAAAATGTTGAATTCAGTCCCACCGATAAAATAAACGACTAAGTTAGAAACATATTGTGTTTCTTCAAACTTTAGTAAATCCACTGTGGCTTTTCCTCTTTTATCCCTAAACCAGATTTGGTTTATCTTGCCTTTATTTTATTAAACTCCATTATGCAACAGCAGGAATATGTTAATCTTCCTGGAGAAAATCTGTCCTCACACACAACGGCACCCAGACCCACCTGACGTTTTCAGGACAGGAGACGCTTAAAATAAATCCAGAGAAACTCGATAACATTTCCAGCTCTGCGTGTTTCTACATTTGAATCAGACTTTGATACATGAACATGCTGTAGTTGGATTGTGGAGCTTTAAAAACGGCCAGGTTGTAAATAAATCCGCCTTTCTAGGAACTGAAAGCATTAAAATGTATCAAATAAATGCCCAGTGGTCCAATAAGCCCACAAACATCCCATCCCTCACTGCTCCTGTCATTTAGCTTCAAAGCTTCACGGCAGCAGAAACCCACAGGGAAAATATTCCCTCCTAAAACCAGGGGAAGCTGAAGAGCCGCCTGTCTTGAGATGACGCTCACTCACATCTGATAAAAGGACTTACGCTTCTTTGCTTCCCCCGGCAGGCGGACACGCTTTCACAAATCCTCGCTCATCTGTTACATCGAAATAAGGCGAAGACGTTGACATTGTTTTCCAGTAAGACGGCTCACATGAAAACAGCATCAGTGGCGCGTCGCTCCGTTTCTAATTAACGTGTTCTGATGTGTCCTTGAGCCAAACTTCACATGAGCGACAGCGTTAAATAACGGAGCCGGGATCAGCTCGACGTTCCTCCATCACAAGGCTGCTGGTCTCAGCTTCACGCTGCTCTTCATCATCGGGAGCAAAGCTGCAATCCTGATGGTTCATCTTTCAAAGGTTTTGAGTTGAAGTTTGAAGTGATTCTATTATTTCAAAAGAAAAAAAAATGCTTCAGAAAGCAAAAGTACATAAACTGCAATTACAGTAATTTTGCTATTTAAAGAAAAAGTTCTCCAAAAAAACAAAATAGCAGTTCTTAAAGGGGCAGTGTTACATAAAATCAACTTTTATAAGCATAATAATGTTACTCTCTCATCAAAACATAACTGGAGTGTTGCTTTGAGTCTTTCAGGCTTGTTAGGCGAATCCTTTAATCTCCATGGCAACTGCTCAGCTCCTTCAGACTAGCAGCAGTAATTAGCAAACACCTGGTGGAACAGCTGAGCTCATGACTGGAGCTACTCCTCAGAGCAGCGCTGGTAAAAACGTTCTTAAAGGGTTAACAGAGGCGCCATGTTGGGATGACTTCCTGAAGGCGGGGCTTCAGAAAGAGCAGGAGCTTCTTAAAGAGGCAGAGGCCCAATTTCAAGGCACAAAATTACAAAGTTAAATCTCTATTAAGTCATATTTGATATATCTTTAGCAACAGATTAACTGCACCATTCAGTCGGTCGGATCAGAACTGGATGTGAACATCATGAACAGGCAGTCAGTGAGTTTTCCAGTTAAAAGTAAAGCTGCATGGCTTCAATCATTAGTCAGATGAAATCCTGGTTGAGTTTATTCAAAGCAACCTGGCCATTAATGTGAGGAGGAAACTTTCCTAAACTCCTCAGTGATCACCGCCTGATTGCATCACAATACGCAGCTTCAGTCCAAACAGCGAAAATATTCTGGTTTTTTATGTTGAATTTTCTGCCTAAACTTACATTCTTTTACTTGTTTGCCTTTGTGTCTCTGCAGTAGAGATAAAAATCCATCTTTTCTCTCAAGTTTACTTTGTGAATTGAGAAAATGGAGCCAATCCAGTTAATTAAGTCCAACAGAAGCAGGAGAGCGGGACAGAGTTCTGTTGATCTGCTCAGAACCGTCCCAGAAGATTAAAGCCCCTCAAATTATTCTGTGCAACAACACATTTGAGTATTTGCTTTTCAGCCTCCGTCATTACATTTCAAAGCCTCTAGTAATGCGTCACAGCAACATTAAACTCACTGAAGCTTTATGAATAACCAATTCTGCAAACACAAAAAAAGCGAAGATAAGAGAAACGTTTCCAAATGGTGCCGTTTTTCCCCAGAGTTTTAGACAAAGATAAAACCTAAAGGATGAGTGAATTCACCAGACTTTAAGGAATCCAAGCTAATCTCATGTTTCTGTCAGTTAACCTTTCAAACAAATTATGATTAATGTAGACCTTCATAAAAGGGTAGAAAGCTTTATGAATCCTCCTCCATACAAAACCTTTTTAGTTTCTAGTGAAAATATGTTATTACACTTGAATTAAGATGAAACTTTTTAACTTTTCTGCAAGATATGAGCTTTTTTAAGTCAGTATTTTTTTATATTAACTTTAAAATAATAGTTCCTCTAGCAGATTATTTCACTTACAACAGAAAAAATGTCAAACTATTTTATCAATATTCAAGAATTGTTTATTCAAAACTCATCTTGATGAACATTGAAGTTATTTTTGCCATATTTAAGCGTACCAAGAAATCAGAACTAGAAACTAAACCAAACTACTTGGTTAGATTTTGTGTTTTTGCAGTGCGCTGACCCATCACACAGGAAGAACCAGGTGTTTCCTCAGGAACCTCTACGGTTCAGTTAATGGATCATTTTAAAGGAACAGAACCAGCGTAAAGCATCTGGACCTGCGTGGATCCCAGTGAGAAGCTCTTTAACTGCTGATGAGAATCAACTAAAGAGAGAAAAAAGAGGAAAGCATCACAAGCATGTGAGCAGATTGTAAATTAAAAATCAACCAGCTGAACACTGAAAAGCCCAACTCCTCCACACAGTGGAGGTTTCTGACTGTTTCAGTTCTGGTTCCTCTGCAGGAAGGTTTTCAGTGGCTGACAGTTGATGCTGCTCCTGCCAGCTCCTCTCCGCTCCCCGCCATGTGTTCAGGTTTGTTCAGCCAGGAGCCATCAGCTTGTTGCTCCTGGCTGCCGCTCTCCTCATTAACTTTGATGTTTATTGATTGACTTCCCAGTTGGCCGCCCAGTTTGAAGCCTGGCTTGCCTTGTAAAACCCTGAAGCGGATTACCAAAGTTTCACCTGAGATCGGCTCATTAGGGTTCAGTCGACCCGATCCGGTAGGCAGAGCGCCGTGAATTCAAGGTTTATTTATTGATCTCACTCAGTTGGGATTTTTACTTGTAATAATATTTTTCCTCTGCTGCATATAAACCTGAAAATGAGTTGGAGGTTTTGTGCAGTGCAAAGATGTTGAATCCATAAACTCCATAAATAATTTGAAATAACTCAGAAATTATAGACCAGTTTCCAGGTCAGACGGGTTCCCAGTAAAGTGAGAGCAAAATAAATTGACTGGAGGCAAGAAATGGGCAAAATTAGTTATTATTATGTAGAGAAGAATTAAATAGTTTAACAATCACAGCAAGAACAATAACAACGAAAACAATAATAACAAGCTAGCATATCAAAATTTAAACCCAGTTCTACTGAGCTCAATGTCCCAGTTCGTCTTTTTAGTCATTAAAGTCAAAATGTGGTTCTAAGTTTGGTACTTTTCCGTCCAGTGGTTGGTGTCGTTTCCACCAGGTGGTTCACACTGGAGAGAAGAATGAGGTTCTTCAGCAGATCTTCAGTTCTGCTCTGGTTCGGCTCGTTCTCTCCATCTGGACAGAACCCAGGGATCCGATCAATAACATCAATAAAACAATGACAACTAGAGTAAAACATTGGAAAAGTTTTCTGCCTTTTATATGACATTTTGAGCGATTTAATGGGAATACAAAATAAAAAATGATCTTACAGTAAAACTTTGACCAAACATGCATGGCATCAGTAGCAGAAAATGAAAACTTTAGAAAGACCTGATAACAGCCAGGCTTGGAGTCTCTCAAGGGAAGATTTAATTTGAATTGGAGTTAGCGTGCTAGCGTGCTAGCTTTAGCTTTAGCAGAACTAGTGTTTATGATTAGTGTTTTAAGGTTAGCATCTAACTTTTCAGTTACTGTCTGGTGAAAATCTAGAACTAAACTTGATGGAAAGATACATTTGGTCAAGTTTCTCTGGGCAAAGTTGTCAGATAAAATCTATTTCATATCAATATCAGAATCAAAGAACAGAAGAAGCTTTGAAAACATCAAACCAAGGCCACAGGAAGTTCAGGCCTCCCTGCTGAGCGGAGATGCAGGAAGAGATATTCCAGGAACAACTTCAGACTTGGAGTCAAGATATTTACAGAAAATTGTCAAACGGTGCAGAAACAGCCTCAGGTCTGAGGCTGGAACGGCGACCCCTGACCTCCTGTGTGCCGAGACGTTTCTCTGCTCTAACGCTTTCTGACACTTACATCAAAATTATTTGCTCCATTCAAGGGGGCAAATGGCCTCTCATTGCATTCAGAAACACCTCCAAACACAATTTGCACATGAACTCCATCCATCATCCGTCTCTTTTTAATTTCATCCCATCGGGGCTGGCAGTGGCGCCGCCAGAGAGCAGAACCAACACGATTTGGACACAAAAGCGAATGAGAAATGGATGCAAATGTCAAGAGGGAACATAAATGCAGAGCAGAAACGCCATTTGTCATGGTAGCTCTCCAAAAAACGTTGGCTGATGTCTTTCTCATTACACGAGAAGTAAAAAAAAAAAAAGGTGATCCTGAATCAGGAGGCTAATTTGCTCCCCGCTCTGCGTTTGTCACAGCAGGCAGGAGGCTGACTGCTCCGAGGAGAGGAGAGGTGGAGGGATGCAGCCAGGCTGCGTCACGTTTGACGTGGTGAAAGAAATGAATGTTGAAAGGTTGATAATAACCCCAGAGGACAGCGGGGGGGCAGGGACGTGACTCAGTTTCAAATGGAGATCCGGGGGATTGTTCACACTGCAGCCATTAAAACGACCCGGCAGGAAGTTTTCAGCACCTTCAGGTTTATTGTTTCGCTTCAGGTTTGGTCTGTTTGTTTGATTCTGCAGGAGAAAAGAGTTTACCGCCCAGCCGAGCCGACGCAGCCGGGTTCCTGCTAACAGCAAAACCCAAAACTGCATGCAGAGATAACTGGTTCTGAGCTGAAGGTTCTGTTCAGGCGAGGTCCAGATTACTCTACACACAGAAACGCTGTAACCCGTCAGGACTTTTGTATTCAGGTGAATCTCAGAAATTAAAATATGAAAAAGTCATTTCAGAAAGTGAAACCCAGGCAGATTCATCACAAAGTTAAACAGTTCAAGCCTCATTTTTTGTAAGTTTAATCACTGCAGCTTCCAGATAATTAAAAATTATGTCTTTTAAAGGAGCTGATATGTTGCAGGGTGGGCGTGTCAAAGCCCAAAAATGCTATTATTGATATTAAAAATGTCTAAATAATTGGATTTTATGAGAATGGGAGGTTTATTCTTCATTGAATGTGGGAATCATTTAAAACTCTAAATAAGTAGATAAAAAAATAAAAAGTTAAATATTGGAAACTCTCCAATCAGCTAATTAACTCAAAACACAAGGTGCTGATTAATTTTCCAGTTGGACTCGGTACCGACCGGCGATGGTACCAGAAGCTGGTCCGATAACCACTGGGTCGGTTCACGCTCAGCTTCGTGTTGATCTGTCTCTTAAAAATCCAAACTCAACGCATTAAAACGCTTTTCCTCCATCATTAGAGTAATAAACTGTCTCACCGCAGATGGAGAACCGGATGTTCACTCGCAGCGACGCGAGGATTTATTTACGCTGCGTTAGAGAAACAGAAGAAGAAAGGAGCAAATTAAATCCTTCAGGCAAAACTAGCAGAGATAAAAGCCTTTTCACTGACAACTCAGAGAATTACAGGCTCCAAATAGACGGTGAGAGTTATCGTCTCTGACGCCGTGAAGATCAGCTTCCTATTGAGGTTTGAATCAAAACAACCAGGACTGGAAGTCAAACGTTCGTCTTTTTATAGAATATTTATCTGGAAACACTGGAGAAACGTTTGGATTCATATAAACATAAGGAATCAACTCAAAGAAAACAAGATTCACTCGTTATGCAAACAACATAAAACGATGTTTGACCCTAACCGCACCCGGTAGAGTCAGGGTTTATCCTTCAGGCTGAAATAACTGCATCATTTAACTCCATCACACAGATCTACCTGCTCTGAAATCAATCTGAGGAAAGTTTCACCTGATTGAGACCAAAATCTGGGCTTTGACTAGGCCTAAAGCTTTCCATTTCTCAGGTTTCAGCCCAGTCCTTGGTGGATCTACTGGTATGTTCTGGTTCGTGTCCAGTTCTACTTTTATTTATATTTTCATATGGAGAACAAGCCAAATCCTGCTGCCTTCCCACACCATGACACTTCCACCTCCGTGCTTCACAGTGTTCTGTGTTTGGTTTATGTTTTCATTTTCTGACCTTCCTGTTTTTTTTGTTTATTGAGAGAGTAAAGCTTCCCTCCCTGCTGACCTGCAGGAACAGAGAAACACTTTCACATCAGCAGGAGAAAACCTTGTTTTGTTTTTCATGATGACATTTTAGGTTTTTGAAGGTTCTTCCTGCCGCCTGCTGTCAGGATGAACTCGCTTGCCAAACCAGATTTAGACATTTCTCTGGTTATTTTGAATATGATCCACTGACTTCTGATTCTTCTGTTGTTCACTCTCACTTCAACAGTGAAGGAGTCTCAAAATTAAATCTTTAAGGTTGAAGTTTATTGCTGTAATTTCCTATTTGTTGAAAATGTTTCATTCTGCTGTGTGAGGTTTTACAGCCTGAGGGAGAAACGCTGCCGCTGACCTTCACAAACCAGGAGCAGAAACACAGAAAAGACATAAAGAAACTTGTCCAACTCGTCTTTCACTTGGGTTTATGAGGGACTTTGTTGTCTGGAGTTGTGTGGAGTCACTGGCGTGTTTACTTCAGGTCCCAGCAGCAGCAGGGAGTCAAAATGTGAACTCTGACCTGCTGAGAAACCAGAAAATTCAATCTGAAACAGAGCAGATTTATCCTGAAACTCGAGGTTATTGTGTTTGATTTTTATGTTAGCAGGCAGGAACATGTCCCTCCTCTCTCTCCTCTCCTCACTCTCAGATTGAGCTCCCAGCAGGAAGCATCAGCCGCTGCAAATCTCTAGGATTTAAAAAAGTGGCCTGCATAAAAACAGCAGCCCGACATTTTTGTTTTCTGGAATTTGTTGCAAGCCAGGAAAGTAGAAGAAGAGAAATCTTCTTCCTTTTCGCTCCAGCAGCTTTTCTAAAATCCCACACTGACCTGTTGTTGGCTACTTTTCCTTCTCAGCTCTCCAGATCCAGAAAGCAGTTCGGCTGGTGGGTGTTTGGAGGCCACGTCTCACCATGCACCACTTCACCACTCTGCTTCTCGGCTTAACTGCTCTTATAAAGCCTGGAGAGAAAGTTTGGAATAGTAACAGGCTAAAAATATAAACCATGTTCCTACTAAAGCGAAATCAGAGGAGGAGATTTAATGGCTTGTAATGGTGTGGAGATAATCCTGGAGCAGATACATCAACAGCCTTCAGGACCAAAAACCCAAACGATCCAGTTCCCTTAAAAAGCCGAGCAAAATGTCTGAGATTTAATCAGTTTGGAGAAAAGTTGACACGACTGAATCCAAACCTGGAAAAATAAAATCTAACCTGACCTTGTTTCTTAGTGCAGGTAAAATAAGACAAAACAAACTGACAAATATCTTTTCAGCAAGTTGTATGAGCTTGTTTTAGAGTAACCAAAATTTTACTCAAGTCATAGTTTAAAGGTATTTGGTAGAAAGTTTACTCAAGTGCAGAGTAACTGATCAAATGATCAATCAGTTAGTATTTAAAAATGACATCATCAGACGGAGAAAAATATCAAGTTGAGGAAATTTTAGTATTTTAAAGATGAAAATGACAATAATTTATATAAGTAACAAAAAATAACAAAATCAGGGAAAAGAAATTTTTTCCAAATTAGTTTCTTTCAATAAAAAACTTATGAAACTTTAACACAAACTGCTGCTGTTTGTCTGTGTGGTGAGTTTTTAGTTAAAACATGTTTGTTTTTCATTTAGTGGGTAAAAAATCCAGACATTTTACTCAAGTAAGATTAGAAATACTTTAGAATAAAATTACTCGAGTAAAAGGAAAAAGTACAATAAAAACTTTTTATTTTCAAGTAAATGTAACTCAGTAAATCTAACTAGTTATTATATAATTCTGCTTCTTATATGACATTTTTCCTCCTGAGATGAAATAATCTGCTTGTGGATCTCGTACTTTCTTGATAAATATTAAGGCTTGTTGACCTAAAACAAGCTTTTATAGCTTGTTGAAATAAATTAGTTTAATCTCATTTCATGTGTACTAAAATGTTTATACAAGAAACTATGCCAAAGAGTTTGTATTTCTGCAGTGTTCATCATCACAGCCCAGATTTAAGGTCCAATTATTGATTCAGTCACCAAATTTGATCAGAATAGACACAAATAATTATTCTAAAACTCTCCATTAAATGTCTAACATCTGTACTATTGATAAAAACCTAAAATATAAACATTTTTAAGCAAGTTACTCTCATGTTGATGTAAAAGTAGATGCTGATTTCTAGGAGAAACCAGAACATTGAGCTGCTTTTCATGAACAAATTAAACATGTTTTAAAAAATCGCTTCGTTCGCTTGCGTGGAAAACAAAGTCAGACCTTCACTCCTGGTTTTTGTAGTTTTCATCCTGAGTTCCTTTATTTATGCATCCATTGATCGCAGCGACAGCATCAGACAGCCGGCGCCGCCCACTTGATGAGACATTAAATGAAGATGACAAACTCCAACTGTTTCTGTTTGGTTGACAAACAAAAACTCCTAAAAACGGTTCATCAGGAGAAAAACGTCGACGCACCGCAGCCGCTGAGAAGGTGAGGCAGGAAACAGGAAGTGTAGAGTGTAATTAGTGAGTAGCTGCTGGCGGTCTTTAATCTGAAGCAGGTTTGCTGACGGGTCCTCGACCCGCTGACAGCTGCTGGTGAAACCAACCACCTCAGGCTAATTAAACCTCCGTCTGCTTTCACTCTGGTTAAAATACTTTTACACAAACGAGTAAATCTCTGCTGCCTTCTCGGCGCTGGAGGCTAACCAGGAAACGGTGATTAACGGCCAACAATGCTGCTCTGAGCTGGATGCCTCTCAAGGCATCCATGGTTTCTATCTTATCTCTAAGATAAACTGAAACACTTGCTGTCATCTTAAGTCCCTCAGATATTTTCTGATTTAACTAATTATGGATGCGTTCTCCATTGTTCCACTTCTTTGTTCTCTTTCCAACACAAAACAGATCCAGTCTGGTTTATGGTCACCTTCCTCTACTTCCTGTTTCAACATTTTGTTTCTATTATCTGGAAAAACAAGTGAGATAAATGCAGCTGACATTATGAGCTTAACACAAATAACCTTTTTTTTCCACTTTCTGACACTAAATTAATTTTTAAAAAGTTGTTTGTTTTAGTTCAGTTATAATTACCCAAGTTATTTCTGTTTGTTAAATGCCAGGATGAAGACAGGCTTTTCTTTCACCTTTCTTCAAAAAGAAAAAAAAACAGTTTCACTGCTGAATTACTCAAATAAAAACAAACATTGAGATAAAAATTGAAGAAGTGAACCAGGATATTTTCTGCTGGACTCCATCTAGACATTACTTTCATCTGTGTAACTTTTAAATAGTTTCTTTAAGTAGTTTTCATTGATTCTAAGTTTGCTGTGAGTGGAGTAAGATAGTGACTTCTCAGAGTTAATCCACATAACCCGACCCTTAAGACCAAAACAAACATCAAGAATTATGAAATAAATCACTGTGGCTTTATTTAAAGCCAGCAGAGAATCTCCTTTTGTTTAATATTTCTACCAGTTTATGAGTTTATTTGCTTCCCTTTAGGTAAAAATACGTTATGAACAACATGAACCTCAGAGTCCAGTTAGTGTTTAAACAGAAACCAGGCTAATAAACTAACTGTTTGTACTGATGGGATGTAAAACGGTAATTAAAGCTCCAAGCTGCAGCAGCGTCCAGTTTTAATGAGCTGCAGGAGATTTAACATGGATGAGGCTCATTTCCCTCTGGAACCTTTGGACAGAATCAAATCTTTCTTGGTGTTACTCTCTGCTCTTCCTGCCACTCACCTCTTCATCCCTCAGGCCATCACTCCTCCTCCTCCTCCTCAAACATATTTTTCTCAGTTTTCTCAAACTGGTTTCCAGTTTCCAGAACTTTTCTTTCCTTGGCGAATCCGTCCTGTTGCTCTGAAAACTTTTTCTTCTGTTATTACACAAACCGTCAGATTTTCGCCCCTCAAGGCTCGTTTGCACCACGAATATTACCTCCTGTCAGCATCGATCCGATGTATTCATATTAAATCATGTCACTTTGGAGCTCATTTGTCTTTCCTGCTTGAGAAAACATTTACAATAATGTGCAAAAGTCTTGAGTCAGCTCAGTTTCTGTGTGTTTTCCATCCAGGCAGCTGCAGTTTCTGCTAATATTTCGATCCATAACTCCTCCGTTGTTCTGAAGAGCTTCAACGTTTATGAAAGTTTCAAAGTTCTCAAAATTTCCAGACTCTTTATAGTTACTGGAACGTAATCCGCTGAATCTGTTCTTAAAGGGCCAGCTGTCCCAGAATGTACTGATTAAATCTATTAACTATTAACTAACTGTAAATATTCATAAATAATTCTTAAAATGAATTAATGTTGAACATTTTCATTCAGGATCCAGGATCGTTTCCTTTGTAATCAAAATCACTGATTTATGGAGATAATTTAGAAATATTTCCAAAATCGCTCCAGAAATACTGCCACCTTCAGGAAGGCGTTAGCATCACATAAACTCAAAGGTTTTTTACCATTTTGGTGGAAAATTTACAGTAAACTCATAATTATATATTTTGTGAAAAAGTGCAGGAATCTGTTGACTTTCTGTAATCGTGGAAAAATTGGAGAGACTGACGGAATTTGGCAGGAAATAAATAAAACCAGAGATAAAAAACTGATTTGATTTGATCGAGTCAATCATTTTTATTTGTCCCTCTTGGGTCTAAATGGCCACATTAGTGGCTCCAGGGGGCCGGATTTGGCCCCCGAGCCTCGAGTTTGACACGCTGTAAACGATCTGCTGATTTTAGTTTGACTCCGACATGATGTGATTTGAAAGACGTGAAACGTTTCATCTGAAGGAATCATTTTATCTCTGAACGTAATAAATCAGAACCGCCTTTTCTCTATCTGCTCACATTAGGATACATAAGGACTCTTCTGGAAATTAGTTCATTTCTATGAATAATTTACAGCTTGGTGTCATACAAACTTGACTCCTGGTTGTATTTTATAATTCCAGCAGATATGTAGATGCAATAAGGAACGACAGAGCCTGAAGTAATGAATACTGTATTTTAGTCGTGCAAAAGGTTCTGAGTTTATCAATGAACGCAAGCATTCAGATGGAGCCAGCACCTTGAAATTGCTTGAATAATGAAGTGTATGTGTGTGTGTGGGGGTGTGTGTGTGTGTGTGTGACAGGAATGCAATCAGGGGAAGAAAGGTGAACTCTGCATGAAATGAGACCAGATCATAATAAACCTTCAAAATGTCCCGTTACTGTTGAGATCCAGGATATTTTAGAATAAAAACGAATCATCCTGAATGTCCACAAAGAGACAAAGTGAGACAAAACGTGCAAGAAATACAAAATACAGACTTTTACAATAGAACAGAAATTATTTTATTGTCCCACAGAGGAAATATTTCAGTGCAAAGGCAGCAGAAAACATCAAATATATAAAACCACTGAACATAAAGTGAATAATTTTACTGATTGATAAAATGTATCTGTAAACGTCCAGAGAGTGACCAGTAAGTTTCAGAAAGCATCCAGAGACGTTCACGGAAAGAAAGAAACTTTGAGAGAAGGACAGAAACTGCAGAAAAGTAACGCTAAAATAAACTAAACTAACTTGTGAAAGTCTGGAAAAAAAAAAAATTACATTTTGACAAGTTCTGTGTGTTCCTGCAAAGAAATGTCTGAGATTTACAAAATCAGCCGAAAAGTTTCAAATGGAGCTTTTATAGATCAGGAAGTAAAATGTAAATCCTGAAAGATGTGAAAAAAACCTGTGAGAACGGCAACAATGGCACTAAAAAATACGATTTATCATTTACTCTGTTATTTATCTGGCTGTTGGAAAAACTAAAACCATTTTTAGGTTTTCTTGTTAGATTTCTGAGTAAAAGGTTTCAGGAACTTATGAAACCTGCTGCAGCAGATCGATGCATGCTCTCCATTTACTGACATATTAATAACTCCCTGTATGTTCAGTACGCATTATAATGATTTATTGTCTCTGCGACACAAACAGCAGCAGATCTGAACCTGGAACAGTGACAGGAAGCTGCGCTCCATGAAGGAGGACATGTGGGTGGAAAACGGTTCAGGTTGGCGTCTGCAGGCTGCAGATTACTGACCAGACGTCCATCAACCTGCCAGCAGGCCGATGGAAACAGGCGATGCATTTCTAGAGCAAAGCTGCAGATGAAGACCTGCCATCGCTGCGTTTTCCCCAAAATCTATTAAACCTGATGGGATTTCAGCTCCTGATGAAACTGATCTCCCTCATTTATCTGCAGCGGCGAAAGCGAAGCATCAGAAATATGGATTAGTTGTGAATGAAAGACATAATGGATGAGCAGCTTTAAGTTTAGATGAGCTAAAGGAAAGCGGCTCAGTTAGCATGATGGATTACAGCTTCGCTCCCAGAATCACGGGGAAAAGTTTAAGGAAAAACGATCATCACTGATTTAATGTACGTTTAATACGGAACAATCCCTCTTCCTGTTTTCAACTGTCCTCATAAGTTTACAGGTACAATTTTTCACTTAATTCAGGCTGGAGGAAGTGATTAATGATCAGATAGATTCAGAAAAATATGGAGACATTAGCTGAGAAAATGACAGTTTTGACCCAACTGGACAAATTTCTTTAAAAAAAGAAGAAAAGTCTAAATGATGTGATTTGGTTTTTCCAGGCAACCTTCACCTGAAATCCCTCCGTTTCCTCCCAAAGGGTTTAAATGTCATCCAACACGGTGGAGGGAAAAAAGTTTTACAAAAGACGTTCAATCTGTTCGCACAACACAGCCACAATTATCAGTAATCGCTTCCAACAAAGTCCTAATGCTGCAGTCCCAGAACATCACAGCACCGGTGGGAAAAATGTATTTAGTTCCCAAACTAACAAGATATAAAATGTTTATCACTTCAAAAACCTAAAGTCTGGATGTTAAAGTATAAACCAGGGAGTTTAAGCTCTAATGAAATGATTTTTCTCTTCATAACATTTTTTTGAGTGATGCGTATTTAAATCCATAAAATACAGTAAATAAAGTATTTTGATGTTTTCCTGGTTTCCATCAGATCCACATTCAGCTCCGTGTACCTGGAGTTCCTCAGGGCTCCGTTTTCAGCCCCCTGGCATTTCTAAACAACCAACTGCATCTAAAATATTTTGCCAGGCAAACCTGGTTTATTTAGTGTAAGTTTATATTTCTGCTTGTTGTTTTCTCTCTGATTTCTGTGGATATTTTAGGCAGGTTTCTGTTGACACGTCTTTGTTCTCAAAATAAAAACCGTTTGTCTGAACCAGCCTGACGTTTTTCTTTCTTCTGCTTTTTGTCACTAAACTTCTTCCTGATTTGATTTTATGCCTTTTGGAAAAAGTCTGACAGAGATGAGAATTAAATGTGACTTTAGAGGAGAAGCAATTTGAACTTTATCTTAAAAGCTGAATAAATGTGAATATAAATGCAATGTTTTTATGTATTTTCTGCCTTCTGTGTCTATTTTTGAACATGACATGAAAAGCACATAACGTGGTGAGGTTTTGTGCAGCAGCTTGATTTGTTTATATTTTCCCAGCGTCGTTTTTTTTTTTATAAAATGAAACGCGTTCCCAGATGACATGATTTATCAAAGCGGAGCCTCGATTCACCGCAGGGATTCCTCTCAGTCAGAAAAACTACCTATGCATCCTTTCAATTGATTTTTCTCACTAATTACTTCCTTACAATGTTTTGTTCTCTGCAATAAAACTAAAAAGAACCTGGCCAGTTTGATCGAGTTGTTTTTGATCAATATGGAACAAAACAACCTGAAAAAGCACTGAAGTAGATTTATAGATCTGGTGAAAATCTTTCATTTCTGTCTTGATTATTAATTCACTATCTGTGATTAAAATACCTGCAGCGTTTCTGAGTGTCTGTAAACGGTGATGCTGTGGGCTTCTCCTTCCATTATTCACCAAAAAATGTCAGGAATCACATGACATGTCAAATGATTTTTGCTGAGGGCCTGAAAATCCTTGTTCATGGTTTCATTGTTGACGTCTCGGTGTGAGACGCCATCTTGAGTCGGTTGTGTGCAGGTCAGGAGAAGGTCGCGGTGATTTAATGACTTCCCAGCGAAGGAGGACGTGATAAACTCTGGTTTTGTTCCAGAAGAGAAGAGGAGCTGAAGACGAATGAGAAGAGAAGTGGATGTGAAAGGATGGAGTCAGTGCAATCAGTCAGGAAGGAAAGTGCTGAACGGCCACGTCTTGCTTGGATTCCTGTTTTCACAGAGCGATTGTTTGCTTCTTCTTAATATCACAAGTAATAACGCAGCCAGCAGCACCTGAGCTGTTCTGCCACACTCTGGAGATCATCATATTTATATGACGCGATGTATTAATTTGTTTTATTGGCAGGCTGCAGCTGCAATCAGTCCAGCTTCTCCTGATTACATCAGGCTGGAGTGACGCCAGCGGCTTGTTGTTGAAGCTGCATATTTCTGCCGGTACATACTGTACATACATGCATATGTGCGTTTGGACAGTTGTAGTTGGTTTCAAAGTGTTGCTGTGTGTCCTACTTGTTACTGCTGGCAACAGCAACTGTTACACAAGGAGGTTTTGAAGCGAAGAGAAAAGGAAAATAATAATAAAACTTCCAATTAGGCATTTCAGGCTCTGGAGAAAACGAAGGGTTGGTGAAATGATGGTTGTACAACAATGTTTTATTAGCTGCACATCTCTAAAACGAATCCTTAATGATGTTGAGGATTTGCGTGGTCCAAAAAAAACAACAACAGGCGCTGCTGAGGAGCTGAAAACAAACGAAGGTAAATGATTCACTTGTGTTTCTTCCGTGTTGTAATGAGACGGCGGGTCGCTGACGGATGAACCTGAAGAGGCGTGAAATAATCAACTGGCAAGAAAACCAGGAATAATAGAAGTGAAGTCAAAAACAGACCATTTTTATGAAACTAGACAGAAGATCAGCAGCGATCTGATCTTCTGTTTCATTCCCTAATTCATGATTATTAATGATAAATAATGGTAATTAGACTCAAGTTTCTTTTTCTGATTCTTCTTGTGATTTTTTGCTCAATTAGTTCAGTTTTATTAATATTTCAAGAGGAAATTGGTTTGCAGCAGGCGCCGATGAAAACAGCTTTAAAAGTTTAGTTTATATGACAGAATCACTTCCACCTCTAATGGTAGATTTTACTACATCACCACCAAACTGAAACACAACATGAACTTCAGTGACAGTTTGATAAATACAATAAAAATGATTTACCATCTTTAGAGGTAGAAATCAGCTCCTTATAACTAACTGTCATTATTTATTAAACTGTTTTAACTTAAATTGGTTGTTTCTGCTGCTACTTTCGATTCTCCTCCACCAGGCGGTGCGTCTCTCTCAGATGCCCGTGCGGAACCAACATCCCACATATTAGTTCCTACTTGCAACTTTCCTGAATAAATGTCCAAATGACACCAAAAAAAATTATAATGCAAAATAAAACACGGAAACTAAAATGATCAATGTTTGAACTTCCTCGATGTAATACAGAAACATAAATGTATTTTATTGGGTTCTAAGCGACAAAGAAACATAAAGTCGCCCTCTAGTGGAAAGAAAAGGAAAACTGATGCATTTCAATATGATTTTTCACAAACAATAAATTTACATTCAATCTTTTTTAACCAGGTCTTCAACAAGCTTTCATTCCTGAACTGGTTCAGTTCTGGTTGGTGGGGAATCACTTCACCAACTCATCCACATTCAGCAACATTTCAGACTCTCATTTATTCAAATAAGCAACAAATTAGCATTTTTTCTCTGCTGTTGGACAGTTATGGCGACATGTGAGAGCAGACTGTCGTCAGTGAGCAATTACTGCCGTTTTATCCACTCTGTGTTCACATTAATGTGTTTCTCTGTTGGACAGTTTATCTTTAACATAATGAAATATGTTTACCATTCAGTGATTCTGACATCTCCGGCGTAGAGCGAAGCAACCGGTGAAGGTTTCATGACATTGATCATAAATTACATTGATTTGGAGTCCAGAGGTTTGTATAAATGCATCCATCAGGTTCAGACGTTTACAGAGGAAAACGTGTTTCCATCCAGCAGCTCATCATTTCCTGTGAGGCTGACGACTCGGTCAGCTGCCAAACGCTGCTGGCCGCTCTGCAGCATCACTCAAAGCCTGATAATAAAATAAATAAATGCTCTGCTGTCAGTCCTCTGAACCACCAGGAAACTGGTTTCTGTCACACTGAACCCACGCTGAAACCGTTTAATCAACCTCTCTTCTTATAAATGCTTATTTTTTTCCTGTTTCTTGATGTTGAAATGAAACCAAATTCAATCATAAGCTGCAGAAGCATCCGGCATTCAAAATTAAATTAAATTCAGGTTATTTATACAGCACCGATTCACAACACATTTACTGAAAAACATTCATTAATTCCAGTTAATTTTAGTTATCAAACAATGCAGAAGATTTCAGTTTATGAATCTGGAAAAGGTCGCAGTATTAATTAAAAAGTTCCATTAAAAATACGTTCATCTTGTCACCAGACAGAGTGGTGGCGCCATGGCTGGTAGAGGATGACTAAATAAAATCTATAGCAAAAATAGGCAACAGGTTTCCATAGCAACCATGAGATGGGAGTGTCCTACCTTCTTAAACATAAACATGCAGAAACATTTCTTATACTTGAATAAATCTGTGTGTTTTGGTCGATTTGGTGAATTTTACAGCTGAAAACTCTGCAGGTGAATAAAGAGCTGAATCTGTTGTTCGGTACGGTGGAGGATCTGTGATGCTGTGGGCTGGATTCTGAGTTTGTTGAAGAGTTTAAGGCACCAGAACTCTTTGACCTTGGACTAAAACTGGGTCGTTACTGAGCGTTTCAGCAGAATAATGAACCAAAACATTTGGTTAAATCATCACACATTCATCAAACTTTGCATGAATTTATGTATTTTATCATAAAACCTGCAGCTGAGGTCTAAAATCAAAACCAAACTTTAAGATCAATTATTGTCACATTGGGTGTTTTACTGTCAGATTGTAATTCTGAAATCCTCCCTGAAATTATTCCAGATTTATTTCCTGCTTCGTTTCTGTAATTAAACGGCTCCGGGTTGAGGCGTCCCCCGAGCGCCTGAAGAGAAATCACCCATTTAAAAGAGCAGGTGGAGGCAGAGATGGAGTCCTGTCGCTTTAGGACTGGACCGCCTGAGCTGATTATTTGGGTTTAGAGCAGGAATCTGATTGGTAGCAGAAGTTTTACCCTGCAGGATTCACCGGTCCGTCCAGCAGGGGAACAATCAACCCAAACAGCAGGAGGAACTCAGAGGAAGCAGAACGTGGAGCAGGAAGAAACGGCTGGAGACGGACAGGAAGACGTGCTGCTGTCTCCTGACCTACATTCACGTATCTGCAGCAAACAGACGGTCTTCTGGACCGGTACCAGGTTCTGGGACAGAATGGAGGCTGAGCTGGACCATACTGGGACGGCTGTGGGTCGCTCCACTTATGACCAGTGGGAAACTGGAAACCAGTTTTAAAGTTACTGCTCAAATATAAAGAAGAAAATACACAAACTGTTTTATCTGAAAAGAAAACAAGAGATGAAAGAAGAAAGAAACAAAGTTCTTTCTCAGAATAAATTTAGTTGTGCCAATTTCATAACTCTTGAAAAAAAGTTTGTTTTCCTTTAAAAACAGTTTAGCTAGAAGATTTTTCAACTAACATCACAGTTTATATCTTTTCTTCTTTTGCTGATATACACAAAACTGCGCAAAGTTTTTTTTGTTTGTTTGTTTTTTTTTTACAGACGGTGGATAATAATCCTCCAGTTCGTGTAGAAACTGCGGTTCGTTCGGTGAGCCGTGAATGTGAAACCAAAACAAACTCTGATCCGCCTACAAGCCTCGGTCTGGATTCTGTTGAAATGAAATCTGGTTCAAATGCATATCTGAACACCAAGCGGACCAGAAACCGCTCCTAAAGCAGGAAGTGGATCAAAGTGCAAGGCATTCTGGGTGAAAACAACCAAAACAAATACAAGCGAGTCCAGAGCCAACAGGAGAAACGGCTTGTTGTCTTCATATGGAGACAAAAGAGAAATCTCTGTTAAAATCTGTCGCCACTCCGTTTATGTTTACATTTCCTGAAGAAGGAGCTGCGCTCACTGTCTTATTCAGAGGTTTTCTTGGTGCAGCGCCCCTACAGGCGGGGAGGGGAACAGGTTGCTCAAATGGTTTGTTTGGTTTTGGTTGGCAGTGAAAGAAAACCACACCAGCCGGAAATGTAACAAAAGCTGTAATTTTGATCCCCAATCAATCTGAATCTAAACGAGCAAGAAGTGAGAAAACAGCAGCAGGAATCAAAAATGAGTCTGTGCTTGAAACTGAGCAATAATTACATTTTTGTTCAATTTATTTCATGATTCTTTTAGGTTTAAACGGAGCTAACAACTTTGAAATAATAATACAAACATAATATAAGCGGAAGTGTTTGCCATGTTAACTTCAGCTGCAGTTTGAAGACATTTCCTCCGTTTCATTTTCTGCTCAATCTGCCGACTAAAACAGAAAGTTTTGATCGATGTGAATAAAATCCTCAGAAAGAGACTAAAAGCCAACTCTCTGTTTCAAGAGGCCAAAAAGCAAAAGTGCAGAATATCTTCAAATGAGTTCATCCCTTGTTGGTTTTGTCATATTTTAATGATTTAATTAAGGTAAACAGGCCGTGAAATTGGTTCCAGAGGCAAACAGGAAGCAACTGCAGCAATTTCATTATGAAGGAAACTATTAAACTCCGAGTGTCGTCTGGACTTCACTTCTGTTCAAATCGACTTCATTTCCGGCTAACAAGTGTGGAAATCATTTAGGACTCAAAGATTGTTTTCTTAATGAATATTTCTGCTGTTTCCGTTGTTTCTTTGCTCTGTTGAGATCCATGAGTGGAGAGACGGAGGCGGGTTTCCCTCCCTCCATTACCTCCTGTTTTCCATTCAGCTCCTCTTCCTCCAGTCCATCTCTGGTCCATCTGCCTGTTATCAGGCTCTGATGCTGTTAGCGACTGAAAGGGACAGATAACGGAGGCAAACATGCAGCTGGGAGCCCAGCAGCTGCCGAACCCACCCACACGCCCAGAGCGGCTCAGCCGGGTCCGGCTGCCTGTCCTGGAGAGACAGAGACTTCAATCTGCACCATGCAGGGAGGAAAAGTGCAGGGCTGCTAGAGAAACATCAAATCAACGAAGAAAACTCAACCAGATCGTGTCTACTGATGTTTTAGGATTACTGCACCTTCCAAACTCTTGAATAAACTTAGATTTTCACATCTTTACGAAGGTTTTTCTACTGATGCAGCAACATAGCGGAAACATTTTAAATCAAGTCATTTGGAAAAAATGTTCATATCGACCTCTCAGGGTGAACTGTGTGCAACCAAGAGGAACAAAACCAAATGAAGTCCTGAGTGTTGTCTGTCGCGTTCTGAAGAAAGAAACAAGAAAATTGCAAATCGTGACTTTAAAACCTTCAGTTTCAAGCAGCTTCGTCTCTCTGAGGGTCTGAAAAACAACTTTCTGTCCACAAAGAGACAAAGTCATTTCCCAGCAGGCTCAACATGTCCCGGCTTAAATCCTCACTTCAGCGGAACGACCTCGGTGACAGACTGACATTTTCCCTGCAGCAGCAGAGTTTTAACCTGGCTGCTCTCTGGGTGAAGCCGGTCGGTTCTTCAGAGGAAGATGTTCCAGCTCTCCGTATGAAGCCTGACCCAGAACACCAGAACCGCCCCGTTAAACGCGGCTCTGAAGAGACGGACGGCTCTCCGATCAGCTGGGAATGTCAGGAGGTTGTCAGCCGGACGTGAACGGAGCAGAGGCTGGCTGTGTGATGGTGGAACATGTGAACACTGCTTCACATGTGAAGCATCAGCATTACCTCCAACTGCTGCACATTTAACAGATACATGTTAATATATTTGGACTAGAAACTGGAAAAGATTTTGTGTTTTTGCAGTATAAAAACTAAATATTGAGGATTTGATGATGTTTCTGCTTATTGGGGAGAAAATATTATCTAAATATTTAGTTTGAAGATAAATATTTAAATATATGTAAATCAAATAAATTTACAAATTGCAACATTTATTGCTGCTGACTGTGTGTCTTTACAAATGTTCCCATATTGAATATAAAGATGAACATGTTTCATAAAGAAGAGTAAAATATTTATAAACGTGATCTGCTAATTTTGGGAACTGTTTGTTCCCTCATGAAACAGTTTGCGCCACAGAAGTTCTGCATCAGATCCAGGAAGTAGCCTGTGACCAACCTGTACTCTTAAAAAAAGTTTGTTCATTCAGCTGAATATTTAGTTTGTAAATTATTTAGTTTGAAGCTGTGGTGAAATGTTTGAGAGAGCAGCCAGTAAGTTCTGGGAAGCTTTGATAAAATATTTCTCAGCTCAAACTGAACACCTTGCAAGTTCCAGGAAATGAATTTTTAATTTCCAGGAAACTTTCTGTTCCACTAAACTGCAGTTTTTGTGAAGAAACTCGTAAACCGGTGCAGTGAATATTACCCAGAGGCAAAAGGTCCGTTCCAGGAAAAGAACATTTCAGAGAAAGTAAACGGAAAACCAGAAAAACAAGCTGAGAAAATCTCCTTTCTGTTCCAGGAAATCCATCTTTCAGAGAAACAGAACTGCTCCTGACTTTGATCCTGAAAGTAAAGCTGGTGAATAAATGCTGTTTTTCTCAAACATCATATAAATGAACCAGTTGAACCAGTTAAACCAGTTAACCTTTAGAAAGGAGCTGCTTTTCTCTGAAAGCAGGATTCCAGGACTGCATTTTAATCTCTGAATAAATGATTATTGTTGAACTCTCATGAGTCTAAACTTTAACATATTGAATTATCATCAGAAACATATTCATGTAGATGTTTTCCATATTTAATGTGAACCTTCAACCCAATCTGTGGTTTATCTGTGGACTCGTCTCGGTGTGTTGATCTGTGTTCGCTTATCTAAATGTGCCGTAATAATGAGGCTGCATGTCGGCCTGCTGGCTGTAATGAAAGAGGAGAGGAAGCTGCACTTCGCCTCCAGCTGCGTAATGGATTATCTCACTTATGTCCATTATTATGAAAAAACATGGAAAAGGGAGAAATACTGCAGGATGCACAAAACAGAAGGAAACCCAGAGAAATTAAATAAAATGATAGATTCCACCTTCCAGAAATATTTGGTCAGATTTTGTGTTTTTGAAGAAAAGTTTGATTTCTGAATTAAATTAATGTTTAAGTTGTAAATGTTAAACTATTTAAAAGTACAGAACCGACTAGAGGTTTGTGCTTGAAAATGGTCACTGTTGAAAATGTGAAGTTTTTCAGTAAATCAACCAAATTTCCCAGCCGTTCCTGAAGGCAGCATGATGCTCAGCAGTAGCCTGGAGTTAAATCCTGATCTTGGAAAGTCAGTGAACGGATGATTGATGGAAACCAAACGGATAAACGAGGCCAGACTGAGTTAGAGTTGGAGAAAACGTTGCGTCTTCTCATCGTGTTTCTTTTGGGTTTAGCTGCTTGTTTCCCCTGCAGACATGGATCAGCCTCAACACACACACACACACACACACACACACACACACACACACCCTTGGTTAGAAGTAAATGTTGTCCCAGCCTCCGTCTCTCTGCTGTGGATTAACGTCTCCACTGGGACTCGGCCGTCTCAGTCTCAGTGGGTTGGATCTAACCCACTCTTTGTTCCTCTCTCTCTCTCTGTTGGTTAATCCCTCTGTTCTGTCGCTCCTCTTCCTCCCACCGGCCTTCGTCGTCTCTGCCCTCCCTGTCGGCTCGTTGCACAACCAGCAGAAGGAGCGACAGCGCGGAGGAAGAAGCTTCGTCCCCTCAGGCCATCAGACCTTCTGCTGATGTGAGATTTCATGTTTACGCGCCGGGCTGTTCGTTTCCTCAACATGCAGACGGGAAATGTTGAACCTGGTGATGGCTGCTCTACCAGCAACCTGTTTCAGTTCTCTAGTCCTGAGCAACAAAAAATAGTTTTTATCAGTGTGTGGAGTAAATTTATAGAAGGGATTAAATGAGTTAAAAAACATAAACTGGCTTAGAAAAATGTTTAAAAAGGAGCTTCTGGCGTCTGAATCAGCAAAATATTATTAATTATATTAAAATGTATAAATAATTGTAAGGATGAGAATGTGAAGTTTTAGTGAGATTTAAATGTTGATAGGCTGAGAGGCAGGAAATCATTCGATCAGGTCTTCAATCTGATCATCAATGGGCTTTATTGATAAGCAATTTCATATCAATATGGGAGAAAACATCATATGATAAGTTAAATAATCTACCAATAGAGCTAAAACATTTTCATAAATATTAAAACAAACTCCTGTTTCTTGCTGAAAAGTTATATTACATATTCATTAGTTATTTTATTATCATTTATAATTCATTGGCATATATAACTAAGTCATCTGTTCACAGCTGTTATTTGCTCAAATGTCCACTTTTCATTTATTATTTTTCAAATAAAAACATGAAAAAAAGTCACAATGTTACACAAACTAATCTTTGTTACTGTTTGTTATTCTGTTGCCTCAAAAGCTTATTTCTTTGTAAAGTTTATTTTTCTCATTTCAATAAATTTTCTCTAGAAACTAAACCAAAATTACCAGGTGACGTTTCGTGAAGATACCTAAAAAGAACATAAAGGATGAATTTTATTTTGCGTTAAGCTCTTAAATGTGTTAAATTATTGCTCTGGTTGAGCCGCAGGATGGTTTTATTATCAGAACGTCGTGAAATTTCAGGCTTTTTGCTGCTGGCAGGAAAATAAAAGAGCAGAAAAGTGGAAAGTTTTGGGGAAAATGAAAGTAAAAAGTCTTTTTGATGCAATAAAAACTCTAATGAGGAGTTTCTGCTTTAAAAAGCACCAGAAAACCAAGGCAAGCAGATTTAACATGTAATCAGGGGAATGTACGGTGAGATCATTATTACCTTATTATCCTCAGAGTTCATTATTTAATTTATCGGTGTTTTTAGTTTCATAATAAATTAAATAAATTGCCATCATAAAGTTTCACGCCTCTTTATTTTAATGGTTTTGTTACGTTCGTTAAACATATTTAGTCGTATTAAAACGTCTGTTCAATATGGATCTTTTGTAACAGAACATAAAGCAATGCATTAGAGAGAGTAGAACAGAAAACAATACAAATCTGAAAAGTGTGGAGTAAATCAGTCGTTTGGTGTCTGTCTCTTCTAGCTTTGATCATCTATAGACAGAAGTTTTTGAACCGGCTCAGGTTTTTTTGTTAAGTGCCTCTGATCAGCTGGCTAAGCCACAGTTTCTCAACTGGATTTCAGTCTGGACTTTGACTAGGCCATTTTAACCCATGCTTTGATCCATTTCAGCTCCGGTTCCATGTTTTTGGTTGTTGACCTGCTGGAAGCTGAACTAGTTCTGCTTTTAGCTCCGCCCCTTTCTCCATCATGCTGCCACCACCATCGGAACAACTTCTCCCATCTCAACCATAAATAACTGAACAATTAAACATTTAAATTTACTCAACAAGCCAAATCAAAAACAGTTTCCATCCACCATGGAGGTCAAAGATCACATCCTCTCCTCCAACGACTTTCTGAGATTTAAAGTGGAGCAGCAAAAGCAAATGAGGTGGATTAGCAGAGCTAGCTAACAGCTGATGGTGTCATCCAGGACATGTTACTGAGGAAAATCATCTCTGATCAAATATCAAATAAAGTTAAATCATGACAAATGTTCCTGGAGTCAGCAGCGTTTTCATTAATCAAATCGTTTCTATGCTGAGTGATTCCAGCTCTTTCTGCTGCTTCTGCCTCAATCTAAAAGTTCCTGCAGAAACAGGAAGTTGGATCAACTCAGACTGATGTTTCATCACCGGAACCGTCCTCCGGACTTCAGAACCGGGGGATTCGGATACTGGTGTGTGATTGCTGCTAGTGAAAATGAAAGAAAGCAGCAGATTGCAGCTGCTGTCTGTCATTCCTGAAGCTCGCTGGCTGACTGACCAATTATCCACAGGGACGTAATCCCATCCCACGCATACAGCGGCGCATCGCCACGCCGCAGCGCCAGGCCGCAGCAGCGTGAACGGCCGATGAATCCTGACACACATCACCGCTGTCAACAGGACGGCGTCTGCCACAGCCAGACCTGGAGAGGAGCTTTAATGCCCACAGCTTCCTGTTATTACAGCCTCTTTAAACAGACATTTAAACGCGGCGCAGCAGCAGCAAAGGTCACAGATAATGTTGCATCTTCAGGGAATTTAAATCTATGACCATAACTCACATCTCTGCGCTGAACCGCTGGTTGTTTACGTTCCAGGGAGGTTAAACGTTTGGTTCTGCATCCGGTTACATCCAAACGTTTCAGCTGTGGAACAAACCGAGTCTCCAGTTCAGTTCATTCTTTTTCTTTATCATTTAGCAGAGTGATCACATGCTCACTAATTCATTTATCAGCTCAGAAACAAAGGAAACTGAAGCTAAAAACCAAAAACAATACTCTGAGGATCAACTGAACGGTCCAGGATCGGCCCGCAGGAACATCTCCAGCTGAGGAGAACTCTGCAGAACCGGAACCGGAACATTGTAGCTTCATTAAAGCACGGTGGTGGCAGCATCATGCCTCAGGGAGGCTTTGCCCCAGCAGAACAGGGAAGCTGGATTAGAGGTTGACCTTGGAGCAGCATGAAGACCCAAACAGCCAGAGCTACACAGGAACAGTTTAACTCACAGTGTCCAAGGTGAGGTGCCGGGGCCCTTTGTGGACCTTGAAATGATTTTGTGTGGTTCTAGACTGAAGTTTAAGAACGGTACAAGTTTGGGCCTCCAGAAGACGGAGCTGAGGCAAATTTATTTCACCTTAAATGGAAACAACATGAAGTATTTATGATATATTAGTCATGTTTGAAAGTCAGTTTTCATGGTGTTAGCTTTCATTCTAATATAATAGTGTTGATGCAAAAAATGAACTAAAAGCAAAATGTTTCCAAATCAACTAATTAACTAATTTAAAAAAAACATCACCCTGAAATTAGTTTGCTCTTTTAAACAGGAAATAAGTTTAAGTTTATGAATGATTCTCTGCTGAATGATATTATTGTTTTCTCAACAGGCCGTTGTTTGTTCTCAATAGACTTACCTGGTTAAATACATTTTAAAAAACTGCTGTTAATTAGTCAGTTTTGGTTTAGATTAAAAGCCATAACGGTCTAGTCAAAGTTCAGACCTAAATTGAGTTAAGAATTTTGGATAAGAATTGAAAATTGATGTTCCATCTGGTTGAACTTGAGCTGTGTTGTGGAATATTATTCTTTAAATGATCACTCAGAATGGTCTAGTCAAAGTCCAAAGTAAAAACTGAGAAAACTGATTTTCTCAAATGCAACCCAGCAACTGGGGGAAATGAAACGGCTATAAAAACTCTGATTCTTCAGGCGGTGATAAATCTGTCACAGATCTCCAGATCGCGGCATCAAGAGAGAAAAACAAAACGTGACGACGTGAAATCAGCGGAAAGGTTTCAGAAAACACAAACAGCGCAGAGATTCTTCTTCCTTCTGCGTTTTTAAATCGAGTCGAGGCTTTACAGCTCGAAATGATTCAGGAGAAATCGGTTTAAAGCTCCAGCATGCGGGCTGATGGCGAGCAAACGGCTTTTTGCAGAGATTCCCGGTGAGATTAGACGACAGGAAGTTCATTTAAATCCTGACTCCTGCTGGGAAAATTGCACTTCCAGATTTTCTTGATCTTCGGGGGAGGAGAGTTCCTCCGGATTAAGACGCTGCGTCGTTCATCATTTCACAGCGGATAATGGAAAACGTCCGGGCTAATGATGAATCCCGATTAGAGATTACAGATGGCTGCAGTAAAGATGAGCAGAAAAGAGAAAAACGTGATGGCAGGAAAAACTCTGATTTAGTCAGTCAGCTGGAAATCAATTAGAAGATGACAGTAAAATCAGGAGTTACAAATCTTAATTTTAGAGGCAGCTTTGTTTTAAGTTGATAATAAATTCAGTTTTACAGTAAAAACCTGCAGCTAAAGTCAACATGTAGCATTCTGCCCCTCCCACCCTTGTTTCTAAACACAAAAACTAAGTCATTTCTATGTTCTCACTATGGATTAATGCATCAATGCGGCGTGGCGCGGAGATCCAGACTGCTCTGACGACCTTCGGATCATCTGCATTGTTGGTTCTGATGTCGTTCTCTTCACGATACTCCACAGATTCTGAATCACATGTTGGGATCTTTGGACACAGAGTGGGTCGGTACCAAGTCCTGCTGGGAACATAAAGAAATCAACATTTCCATAAAGCTTGTCAGCAGAAGGAAACATGAAATTATAAGATGTTCAGCTGATAGTCCAGTTGACTCGGTTCGATTGAGGACTAAAACTGCGACATTTGTTACATTTTCAGCGTCGAGTCAAACAAAACCAACCGAACCCTTTGAGCAACCTGTTCCCCTCCTCGCCTGTGGGGGCGCTGCACTCAGAATCACTGAAGGAAACAACTCCAAAACCTCTGAAGAAGATGCTGAGAGAAATACTTCATAACAAAATGTAACCAAAAATGAAGTGGAGTCAGATTTTAGCAGACGTAGTCTTTGGCTAAAGTGTTTGTTTTGGTTGTATTTACCCAGAATGCCCTGCGCTGTAATCCACTTCCTGCTTTTGGAGCGGTCTCCAGTCTGCTCGCTGTTCACATATGGATTCGAACTGCACCAGAGTTCACTTGAACCGAACCGTTTGTAGACGGACCTGGGTTTGTTTTTTTGGTTGATTATGTATTGAAATATACAATACATAACCAAAGAACCGGAGTTTCTAAACAAACGGACTGGAGTTTCTAAACAAACGGACTGGAGTTGGATTGAAGCAGACTAACCAGAACAGGTGTGAAGTCATCCTTCGTCTGTCTTCAGATTCAGGGATTTAGAAATAAAAATTAAATCTTTAATCTGAACAGAGAACCACTGAGCAATAATCTGGTTCTGGTTCTCCTCAGCCCGGATGATGATCCATTCCTTGCAAAACTTCCACAAATTCCTCAGTGGATGTTTTTGGTGCACCTTTTTCAACCATACTTTTTCCTTCCACTCAACTTTCAATGACTCTGTCTGTTAACAGTCTAGTGTCGGTTGCACTGAGGAACTTTGACACAATATTCACGTTTTTACAGAAGCTGGTTCTCTTCAACTATTTCTTAAATATTTTAAGCCGTTTGTTTTCATAGAATTACATAAAGAGAAAAAGCTTCTCTGAACCAATGTTTGTGTTTTTTCCTGTTGTTTTCATCCTGTAAGGATTTTGAATGGCTGCATTTTTAGTTTGTGTTTAATCCATACATTATTCATGTTAGTCATTTTGCTGGCAGAGACTCAGAGGCTCCACACTGTTATCCTGCTGCAGGAATGTCCTTTTGTTGCATCGGATGTTCTTCACCCTGCTCAGCTTTTCACACATGAATATAGATTTGTTCAGGATTTATTTTATTTATTTATCCTCAGCATGTTTTTATTTTACTAATTCATCCCATATTTTGAGTCATTATTTCCAAAATTGTAAATATTCAACTAAAAGCTGCACTTTTAAAGCTTCTACAGTTTTTTTCCAGACAAATGACCTTAATTATGCAGGAAATTATGGTTTGTAGGGAGGTTAAAAAGAAAGAAAGGGTTTTAACAAGCTCATTTTTCTGTGTCTGTAGGAGGGCGGACCAGCACTTCAGTGCCCAAAAACCAGCCTGTTGCAATATTTCATTTGGGAAAATCAGAGAGCTGGAAACAAAAACACAAAATCCATCTCTGCTCTCCATCAGGAAGAACAGATTTACATAAATCTGCACTTTACACAATCAATCAATCAGCAGGAATTTGGCATCTTTTCTTGCAGAGACGCTTCTTGTTCTTTCGAATTATTCACACATTCTTTCAAACATGACTTCAGGCTGCATTAGCACTTCAGTAACAGATCCAGAGCAGGAAGGCGTGAGGAGGAGGAGGAGGAGGAGGAGGAGGAGGAGGACGAGGAGGAGGAGGAGGAGGAGGAGGAGGAGGAGGAGGAGGGTGCAGAAGTTGGCAGAAGACAGAGACGCGGGGGAAGATAGGAAGGTAAGAACTTGTGCAACAGAAACTGGTTGATCAGAAAGAGGGAAGGAGGAGAAACGGAGACGAGGCGACGGTTTAAATCCTGGGGAGACGACGGACAAAGGTGAGTTTAATAAGTAGGACAGAGGAGGGAGGAGGAGACGGACTGAAGAGAAATTAGGACAAGAGATGATTTCAATTACAGAGAAATGAATTCATCAAGTTAAAGGAATCAAACCAGAGCAGACAGATGATAGAAGGAGACAATGGTGGACGACAGATCAAACTGACATGATGTAACCAGGAAACCTTTAACTGAACTCTGGAGTTTATCCTGTTACCCTGTGGGAACATTATGAAGCTCTAATGAACAGACCATACTTTACTAACAAGGTCTAGTTTGTTTTAATAAATTACACTAATAGCAGAAGATGTGAAGAACAATTATGTTTTTACCATCTTACTGGTAACACTGGGATGGTAAACCATCTGGTACCGTACAGGAAGTCCGTAAGAACCCTGGAGATACTTAGCAGGAACCCACTAAGTTTTCCTGAAGGAACATTTTAGAAATTGGCCCTTTGTTGGTAATCTGTAAAGATCCTGTAATGCAGCAACCTGCAGGTACTCTATGGCAACCTGAGGTTTACCAACTGGTTAGGCTGGTTAGTTAACCTGTAAATATAGTTCCCCTACAACTACCCTGAAGGTATTTCTTATGATCTTATTAGATTTCTCTGCAGGAACCTTATAGCTAGGGGCCCCAAAGACCCCGACCAAGTTACTGTAACTCCAGACTGGAAGATGTTTCACCTCTAATTTATTTTATTTTATTAATGATTTTATTAATGATCCTTTTACAGGTTTACACGTCATTCAAAAACCAAGACGACCAAAAGAAACTTGTGCTCTTAGAGACATTAGCTATCTTTAACAAGACAATGCGCAATCTAATGGTCTCCTTTAAAAGACCGCTATCTTGATGGTTGCCACGGCAACCGCTCAACAGACACCACAATATACAGGGCCCTTAGTAAAGAACTAATAGTGAATGCTTTCAGTTTACCTGGAAACAGCAGCGCTGTGAGGCAGTGCTGGCGATGAAACCAGGTGGAAACCAAACAAACATGGAGCCGGAGCAGAGAGAGCAGGAAGACCTGGTCATGGATCCGTTTGCTCTGAACTGGAAGAGTTTCTGCTGGTTTTAAATGAAAGGAAACCAGAAACCAAGAGGGAAAACTCAACGGCTTCCTGGAAGCATCCAGGTGTGTCTGTGGCTCCCACCAGGAGTTGATGCCTCTTAATTAGAGCTTTCAGAGGACCAACCAGAACAGAGCGCACTTTACTAACAAGGTCCAGTTTGCTTCAATTAATTACACTGACAGCAAAAGATGTGAAGAGCAATTATGTTTTTACCATCTTACTGGTAACACTAAGCCTCAGGGTAAAGAGACAGAGACGTGTAGTTTAGCTGCAACGACGGTAATCAGCAAATCACAAATTTAGAACAATAAAACTCACCAAAAAGATACAAAAGTTTAAAGTTTTATTGTTAAAACTGCAAAAAACAAAATATTACCAAGTAATTTTGGTCAAGTTTCTAGAGAAAATGTCTCAGTTCACTTGAAAAGAGACTAAATTAAATTACAAGTAACTTTTCTGCAAGAAATAAAAGATTACAGTTTTAAGTCAATAATTCTTTAATACTGATGAAAACACACTGGCAGATTATTTCACTTATAACAAGACATTTCCCTGAGTTATAATGGAACAAATATTTTCTCCTCAATATTAAGGAATTATTTACTTAAACTAACCTGAAAAGTTACTCAGTTATTTTTGTCTCATTCCAAACATACTTGGTAAGGATTTTGTTTTTGCAGTGAAAGTGAAAACTGAAGTCTGTTTGGGTCCAAAACAAACTGCAACGCATGAAAAACAGAATCAATCTTTACTTTGTGTTTTTCCTTCCTGTGTTGTTTTTGTTCGGCCCAAACAAATCCACATGATTTATACGCCACAAAGTCTCTAATGGAAAAATAGCGCCTCCTTTCATGAGAAGAAAACATGACGTCTCCAAACGTATGCAGAGGTGAGTTTATCAAGGCGAGGAAAACCCGAGTTTCTGGGCGTTTCCAGGGAAATGAAAGGTGTGTGAATGTTCCCGGACCGCAGGCTCCAGGTAAACATGGTGATTAGGTTTCAACATGATGACAATGTTCCCCACAAACAGGGAGGTTTTCATTTCACTGCACTCTGTATTCATGAACCCAAACGTCATTTTCTATCAATTACATTCAATCTGCAGGTTTAATCATATAGATCCAATTCAGCTCAGTTGTGTTTACAGAACCAGACAGCAGCAGAAAGGGCACATGGAGGGCACTTCACTTTAAAACAACAGGTACGACTGCAGTCCAATGTTCAGTCACAGCAGCCATCTGTAAATTCAAACAGTTTTCTATTCAAAGAAAACCAGCAGATTATATTAAACCTTCGATTTGAAGCAGGGATGTGAACACAAGCAGGCTTTTCTAGCTCAATACATTTTTCAACTTAGGGATTTTATGCCATGCATTTGTTTTAAAAAGACTTCACCAATAAACAGCCTCTGTGTCTCAGCATAAATGCATCTGCAGTCAGATTTTCATGTTTCCTGTTGAGCAGAAACAGCTTTTCTTAGAGAATCAAATCATTTTAATTCAGAATAAGAAGTGAAATCTGTTTGTCTGGTTTTCTTCATTCCTTCAAAATCTGACAGATTTTTAAAACATTTTTATAGGTACTTTTAAATACCAATCTCCTGCTATTCCAGTCTGTTTTGGTTCTGTTTTGGTTCTGTTTTGGTTCTGTTTTGGTTCTGTTTTGGAGCCTCTGCTCTTTCTTTATTTGTTCCTGCTTGAGTAAATTCTGTCGAACTGTAAAAACTCTGATCACTGCTATGGAGATGATATTCAGTTGTACACCTGATTATACCTAATTGAAATATCTAAACATCATTTAATAGCATCTAGAAAGCTTAGATGTTGTTAAATGTTGGGTGACAGACAGTTTTCTTCTATTAAATAAAGATAAAACTTAAGATAATTATCTTTGCACCAGATGAAAACGTGTCTGGGATCCAGGAGGCACTTGGACTTCCTGGTTCTCTGATTATTTTGGGTCAAACTAAAGCCTGTTTCACATGACAAGATCATTTTATTAACTTTTGACCAGATTATCACCGTCCGTCAATCTTAAGGATACCCAGATTATGGGAATGGCTCTAAATCTTAAGAGATAATCCTGCTGTGTGCTCAGAGTTTCTGCTCAGCTCTTCAGTCGTGGAGGAAAAGAAAATGTTGGAGTTTTGGTTTATATGAAACATAACTGAGTTTGATCTTTAAAAACGTTTCTAACTCATTCTGAACATGACAGGTCTCAGGCAGATGAAAAATTGTTCTGTAAGGAACAAGGAAATGATGAAATCAACGCCCTTCTTCTGATTCATCAACACAAACATTTTCATTTTGCTCTTTTAACAATGACTTTTCAGTTATTGTCAAACATTTACCAGTCACAATCGAGGTTATAATTTTCTTTTCACAAAGTCCAAATTCTCTGAGGATAATATTTTTAAAGTGCAGAAAACAAAATGTACATATTTCACCCAGTTTTACTGTCTTACAGCTAAATTCTCAGTATTTATTTTAACAAACATTTACAGACTGGAAATCAATTATGTTTAATATGTTGCCTTTAGTCATAATGTTGACAAAATGGGAAACCCATAGAAGAGTGACAGATGTAGCAGACTAGCACTTATTTAATTTAAAATGAAGTCAATTTAAGAGAATACACAGTAACCTGTATCAATTAACCATTTATCAGGTGAACAATAAAATAAATCAAGATGAACTAAAACGTTCACGATACATTCAAACGCAACACAAACCCGAAAAACGCCATTTTACAAACAAGACATAAATTAGAAGGTAGATTAGATTTCACGGAAGTTTTAAATATTAAATATTTTCAGCTTAAATAATTCACTAACCTGTAAAGAACATTAAACATGATGAAATCCACAACAAGTGACGAGTTTCCTTCTTCTTCTCTGCCGGTCTGAGGGAAGACGGCTTCGAGCTCACCGGCGTGTTGCCCCCTAGTGGCACTGGTGGTATTACACCACCATTAATGTTCTACGTTTTCCACTTGGAAATTCACAATATTTAGTTTATTATCTACAAAAGTAGCGTTAAACCAACCAAAATAAGGAAATATACATAACCAAATGTGACAAACATCTAAGGGTGTCACAAACACAAACATTTCATTTTATCCAAGTTAGATAAGTAAATGAAAATCAGGACAAAGTCTCCAGTTGTTCGCTGTTCGAGTCTTGTTGAGTCCCAGCATGAATAAGCAGAAGAAGAAAAGCCTGATGGGGCGTCGGTGGAGAGGAGGAGACCAGAGGAAACAGGATTATTAACAACACAGAGACAATCTGTCCAAGCTGAACAGATCAGATGGTCCTTCATGACAAAACGACGTCTTCATCGGCTGCAGGAGTATTTTCTACTCCTGCCCACACAGTCAGAGACCCAGCAGCTGTCTCCTCTCATGAGTTCCTCTGTCAGTTCATAAAGAGCTTTACCACCAGCAGAGAAGCAGCACATCTTTGTTCTCTTTGTGTTTCCTGAAGGAAAACCACATGTTGCATTAGATCAGGAGCTTGATGCTACTCTGTCTCTGCTGGAATCTGAGCTCAGGAAGTTCACATAATGCCACTGTGGATCTTTAGCTAATTGGAAGGAAGGAGACGTTGTACTACAGAATGAATTTGCATGCAGAACAGAAGTGAAGTGTCTCGTTGTCTAGAAACAAACTGGAACTACTTTTTTCTGTCTGTTTAGTTCTGCTTTTATTTCTCTTTCACTTCTGCAAATATTCAGAAACCATTTGAAGATTTTTATTTAGTTTCACTCTGAATTTATCACCAAACAAACAAGATAAAATCACTTCTAAACGTAACCAGATATTGGGTAAAGAGCACCAAGCAGAGCTGCTGTCCTGCGCCAAACTACGGTAGTTTGATTACCTGATCAGGAGTCAGAACTGGACTCTAGAAAGTTCTGCTGGGACCCGATTTACCAGAACATCCTGGAAAGGCAACAGAAAGAGTTTCTGTGGACTTTCTCCTCCAACCAGCCAAGATCAAATTATTTTCACCCAGAAACT